>NC_138772.1:450731067-450981067 GCF_965119305.1 Pelophylax lessonae
GAGCTATTTTTATAGGCAAACAAAACAAAAACACTAATGTAAAGATCTTAAGAAACGTCCTTGGAAAACATATACGTCCCATTCAAATGAATGTTACCAGTGTCTTCAGGACAAGCCTTGTCTACCAGGTCACAGTGCATTGATAAAGCAATGAAACTTTAAACCAAGAATGTTAATCCTTGTTGAGATGTGTGAATATCCAAATGATAATGCCACAACGTGCAGATATGGAAACTATTACATGCAACGTTCAGTACCCAACTACAAGGGTAAAATGCAGGCACCCACAGTCAACAATCACATTTTAGTTATCTCCTTGTTGAGTTTTGTCTTGTTGCTAATTGTCACAACATTTTCCCTTTAAGCCTAGGTTCATACTGAATGCGGGTTTAAAATCTTGCGAGTTCAGCTGAACTCGCACAAATTCAAACCGGCATTTCAGTTTGTCTTCCGGAGCGATTTGAGAGACATCTGTGCGGGTTCATGCACAAATGTCTATTGAAATCGCCTCCGAAGTCGCCAAAAGAAGTGCAGGGAATTGGTGTGTTGCCGCAAAGTTGGCATCGCACCAATTCAGACAGTGCCATTGCCGGCAATAGGCTCCAAATTGGCATGCAATTTGATATGTCAAATCGGCCCGATGTGAACGGAGGCTTAAGTGGTAACTGCACACTTATATTGTATTAGCCTCCATCTTCAGGCCTCTTCATGTCTTGTAGTCACCTGTCCATAATCCAGCAAAATTTGCCCATAAAGCTGCAGAGCTGCTTGAAATAAAGTTTGAGTCTAGCCTGTTTATGTGCATTAACGCTTTGTTTAATCCTTTGGAGAGTTTGTCCTCCATGCTCCAGCGGTGTGCGAGTATTTCAATGGATAGATTCAATATCTGTTTATTCGTTTCAAACAATTTCACAAAATAGATATATAGTGATACGCCAATATAGAAACCATCCAGTAATCATTAAAAAAAAAACATCCACTAATCATGAAAAAAAAGAAAACAAGGGAGGATAGAATGGAGAGTAACTGTAGATATGCTTACGCTCCAAAAAATTCAGACAAATGGCTCTAGGGCTTTGTGCTGATATATTGCTGGATTCAGGGCAGGTGAGTATAAGCTACACCAAGGCCGCTTGCACATGGGGGTAAGAATTTACTGATGTTTACTCAGGAACTTGTTGACAGAAAGTCCCTGAGTGAAAAAACTGTGCGTAAAGACTTGAGTTAAAGTACACCCCTCACATTTTTGTAAATATTATATTATATCTTTTCATGTGACAACACTGAAGAAATGACACTTTGCTACAATGTAAAGTAGTGAGTGTACAGCTTGTATAACAGTGTAAATTGCTGTCCCCTCAAAATAACTCAACACACAGCCATTAATGTCTAAACCGCTGCCAACAAAAGTGAGTACACCTCTAAGTGAAAATGTCCAAATTGGGCCCAAAGTGTCAATATTTTGTGTGGCCACCAATATTTTCCAGCACTGCCTTAACCCTCTTGGATATGGAGTTCACCAGAGCTTCACAGGTTGCCCCTGGAGTCCTCTTCCACTCATCCATCACAGAGCTGGTGGATGTTTAAGACCTTGAGCTCCTCCACCTTCTGTTTGAGGATGCCCCGCAGATGCTCAATAGAGTTTAGGTCTGGAGACATGCTTGGCCAGTCCATCACATTTACCCTCAGCTTCTTTAGCAAGGAGGTGGTCATCTTGGAGGTGTGTTTGGGGTCGTTATAATGTTGGAATAATGCCCCGTGGCCCAGTCTCGAAAGAGAGGGGATCATGCTCTGCTTCGGTATGTCACAGTACATGTTGGCATTCATGGTTCTCTCAATGAACTGTAGCTCCCCAGTGCCGGCAGCACTCATGCAGCCCCAGACCATGACACTCTCACCACCATGCTTGACTGTAGGCAAGACACACTTGTCATTGTACAACCTCACCTGGTTGCCACCACACATGCTTGACACCATCTGAACCAAATAAGTTTATCTTGGTCTTATCAGACCACAGGACCACAGGACATGGTTCCAGTAATTCATGTCCCTAGTCTGCTTGTCTTCAGCAAACTGTTTGCAGGCTTCCTTGTGCATAATCTTTAGAAGAGGCTTCCTTCTGGGACGACAGCAATGCAGACCAATTTGATACAGTGTGCGGCATATGGATTGAGCACTGACAGGCTCACCCCCTATCCCTTCAACCTCTGCAGCAATGCTGGCAGCACTCATATGTCTATTTCCCAAAGACAACCTCTGGATATGATGCTGAGCACAGGCACTCAACTTCTTTAATCGACCATGGCGAGGCCTGCTCTGAGTAGAACCTGTCCTAGTAAACTGCTGTATGGTCTTGGCCATGGTGCTGCAGCTCAGTTTCAGGGTCTTGGCAATTTTCTTATAGCCTAGGCCATCTTTATGTAGAGCAACTATTCTTTTTTCAGATCCTCAGAGAGTTCTTTGCCATGAGGTGCCATGTTGAACTTCCAGTGACCAGTATGAGAGAGTGAGAGCAATAACACCAAATTTAACACACCTGCTCCCCATTCACACCTGAGACCTTGTAACACTAACCAGTCATATGACACTGGGTAGGGAAAATGACTAATTGGGCCCAATTTGGACATTTTCACTTAGAGGTGTACTCACTTTTGTTGCCAGCGGTTTAGACAATAATGGCTGTGTGTTATATTGAGGGGACAGCAAATTTACACTGTTATGCAAGCTGTACACTCACTGCTTTACATTGTAGCAAAGTGTAATTTCTTTAGTGTTGTCACATGAAAAGATATAATAAAATATTTACAAAAATGTGAGGGGTGTACTCACTTTTGTTCGATACTGTATATTGAGTATAGGTGTGTAAAGGTGAGTAAGCGTATAGACGAGTAAAATTCTTCTTCATTGCCAGTACTCATTTATACTCGCATAAACATGCTTAAAGATGTGTAAACACATGTATACGCGTAAATTACTGCACTCAAATGTAACATTTTCTATTTTTGCTTTACTGCTCTGTACTCAACACTGTATTACTGATTTTTACTTAGCTGAGTGCATTGTTCTATAGACAACACTGCATCTCATTTCAAATCAATGTAAAACGTGGTGTTTTTTCCTCATGATTGTAAGAGGCCTAATTGAATTTTGTTTGAACATTTTTGTTTAAAAATATTAATTTGATTGAGCAGAATGGAAATTTATTTGAGAACATTTCTCACAGTGTATGTGGTTCTCTTGCATATTGCATAAAGTCCTTTAATTGCAAAATCAAATGTTAAAAGCAACGAACAATTTTAAGCGATTTTGAACGACATTCTTCAAGTCATCGGAATGTACTGAGACTTTTTGCTTGAATGTTTGTGCAAACATTTGTTCCAAAATCTACTAGTGTGCAAGGGGCCTGGGATTAAACAGATGTTGGGGTGAACTGAGCAAGCCCTGGCCCCACTTCTTTTTGGATAAGACAGCTACCGACATGCTGTTGATGGACTAAATGTACAGGATATGCATGTAATCCTCCGCCATATTGTGTCTTACTCCTGGCCAAAGGCTGGCTCTCGACATGCCCGGCTATAGGCCTTAATATTTATGAATAAAGGAATGTCCACACATAAAATGCATTTTCCCCATTTTAATATAACTTCTTGAAGATTGCTGTGACATCTGACATCACCTTTAACATACTATCAGAATACTTCAGTGCGGAACGCCACACACACAGGAATAGATATTCTGTAGCTGTCACTTCTGTGCACATATTGCGTAAGCCATCTTTCCTTTCGCACCTCCACTCCTTGGAAGCACCACAGACTTGGGACCACTTCCCCCATGTATACTAAATCCACAGCATTCTGCTTCCTTCACCAAGTAAGATCAAGGTGCTCTCATTAGTATACCAGACTCACCCAATGTCCCTCCTGTAGCTCTGCCCAGCTGGGCATGCTCCCAGATGGCCCAGTTGTTCCCTGTTGTCACCAGTATTCACATCAGAGGACTCTGGCTTCAAAGGCCTTGTGCACAGGACCCACAGAAAAAGGTCAGGGGACACAGAGCAATAACAGCTGTTCCTATTAAGGTCTGTACCACCTCGCCTGGGACTTCAGCCCTGCAAAGGGTCCTTTTAGGACTACATCCTGACAGCTCTGGGGTGTTTGGCTCCCATGCTCCAACTTAATTCAGCCCCTCCCATACTGGCATTTATATGGGCACTGACCGCCCTCATTAGATTGCTAAGGAGGTCCCTTTCTGTAAGGGGACCTAACATTTAATTAAACAATTCCCATTACCATAATATACTGGGAATAGAGCTGTCTTGGCAGGCAAGCTAACTGCACCTGCCTAGAAATAATCAGCTTAAGACTTGTAGGGGTGCTAGGGAACAGTATTATACATGTTTGACTGCAACAAAGGTGCAAACCCACCAGGAACTGTCACCTGTACTGGGCCAAGCATAAGTGGCTAAGGCGTGCTCTGCCTCACCCTGCCTCGGCCACACAACACTGGGGGTGTACTGGCACAAAAAGAAATTGGAGGGATACCATCAATTTCTATCATATAAGACAAAATTGTGGAAAAACGATACTGGCGTGGCACATATAAAGTCCAAAAGTCCATAAAAAAACAAGTCTTTAAAACACTTGAAGGCTGCTCTGTCCCAAGTAAGAAGAAGAACTTGCAGTGGACTGTAAAAGAAAGGCAGGCGCCACTCTAAGTGTAATAGGACTCAAATTTTATTGGAAAAATTCAGCACACTTTATACTCACAAGCGAGTAACAAGAAACAGCAGTCACGCTCCACGTCCTAGCCGGAAGCCGGAAGTACGCCGCCGGAAGCCCCAACATTGTCCCCTGGGTTTGGGACAAGCCCTTTCCCATCGGCTCGAGCGGACCACACAGTGGATCGGTCGGATCCTTTTCCACAGGCACCCGGATCTATCGATCCTCCGGATGAACTTTACGGCTTTCACCCACTGCTGTTTCTTGTTACTCGCTTGTGAGTATATAGTGTGCTGATTTTTCCAATAAAATTCGAGTCCTATTACACTTAGAGTGGCGCCTGCCTTTCTTTTACAGTACCCTGCCTCGGCCGCCTATGATTGTCTCAGTACAGTGACAGTTTCCTGGTGGGTTTGCATCTTTGTCCTTTAGCCTATCACCTTTATCCCTTCTGTCCAAATCCACAGCTGTCAGATAGGTAGATTGCTAAAGAAGAGCTAAAATGTCCCAATGAACATTAGGCTTGTTCCAAATATACGGGGCATGGTGAATATATGACCACCTCCTGCATGATTGTCTTTATGAAGCAAACACCTATCCACGTGACCCCTGTTAAGTAAAGAAAGTGTTTACATTTTTTTTCACACTAAGAAAAAGTTGTAATTTCCCTAGAAATATGTGCTGTCACATGCATACATGCATACGAAAACAGTACGTATAATATTTCTAGCACCTGATTTTTTTAGACTGGCCTGATTTGAAGATTTTTGGTTAGTGCCCTGTAAAATCTCTGCAAGTTCTTACCCCATGTCTTGTGATAGCAGGAATAAATTCTTTATTTATTTTGCTGGAAGGAAAGAATAAACCAAAGAAACTGCGGATCAGCTATTACATTATTACAAATGTTTTCTAATGCTCCAGCGGTATTGGTGTTTGCGTTTGGCTGCGGCATACGCTGGTGTGTTTTCTGCAACCTAAACTATACCTGTGGTCAGAATAACATTTGTAAACCAACATGAATTCTTGAGGCTGAGAACCTTCACTTAATAAATTGTGCAAATACTCACTTGGAATGATGAAAGATGAAATAAACAGTAAATAAATTTGTGAATATTGCGAATACTACTATATTGTGAATACAAGTTATCATGTGAAGATTCTTAAAGTATAAATAAAGGCAAAACTTTTTTAAATTCTTTTTTAATTTGGATTGAGTGGAGTGGGATTAGAACACCAGACAGTTTTTATTGCTGTCTGTGTCCCCGTTGGGGAAATTCACCCTCTATATGTGTCCTGTTTACTGTTATCATTGAAATTGAAAGTAAATGAAAATCTCAAATTTTGGGTTGACGTTAGAGGGGGAAATCTTCCAATGGGGACACTAGTTCTGGTGACCCTGGTGACAGACTGGGATTTCCTCACTTTGCAGGGATTTTCTTTCACTTCTTGCTTCATGATGGGACAGGAAGTGAAGGGAAATCTCCCCAATGGGACCCAGATTAACAAATCTGACGGGGTTTATAACTAGGGACTGACCGATTATTGGCAAAGCCGATATATCGAGGGCCGATCTGCACTTTCCCTGATATATCGGCATCGGCCCCTGAGGTTACCGATATTGCCAATATTTCGGGAAAGTGCTGTACCGGAGTGATGCCTGCAGCTAGATGCATTACCCCGGTACCGGCGTCCATAGTCGACGGTTGCTAGAGAGTGCTTCGGTCTGGTCACATGATCCCTCCAGCTGCTGTCTTCAGTGTAGAGGAGAGATCCCATAGGCTTGCTATTGGACATTTGTTGTCACTGTACCTCCTTTAAACTGAAGTTGACACTTGAAACTGATCATGTGACTAGAGTGCCCTCAGCATAGGTAAGTATAGACAGCTTTCCTTTCACAGGGTAATTAAGCCTCGTACACATGATCAGATTATCGAACGATCTGTCGTCCGTTTTTTGTTGCATGCTAGTCTCATATGGAAAGTGAAGAGGTTACTTTCATACGAAAATTCCCGTACGACAGAATTCAACTTCAGAAGTGATGTCATGTGTTGAATTGTTTTGTATGTGTTCTTTCGTTCTGAGCATGCCTAGTCTTGCTCTTACGATTTTTTTTGGACTAAAACTGTACTAATTAAACGTAAATCGGACGTTGTGTTGACGTACGATAAAAAATTTTATAGCCTGCACATTCAGTTTTTGTCGTCCGAAAATACGTAATCGGCTGTTGAAAGCACTATGCTAACAATCCGAAAATTGGCAGATCGTTTGTCGGACGAAAATTTCTTCCGATTTTCGTATTGCGTGTACGGGCCTTTAGAATGGGAGTAGATTGGGGCCCGTTCACACCTGAGCGATTTTCTGCTGGAAGCTTGTAGCTATACAACGCTCAACAAGCCAAATCTTATTTATTGCAATGGCCCCGTTCACATATGAGCGTTCCGTCTAAAGTAAGACGCCTGTCACTCCAAAAAGTACATGAGCTTTTTTTTGGCAGATTACAAGCGTTTTTGGCACCATAGACTTCAATAGAAATGTCTGAATTGAAATTGTGATTTTGTTGCTCATTTTCTCCTCAAACAGCAGCTCTCAACCCCTAATTTCCTGTCCCTCACCTCCCCCTAGTGCTTTCTATTGGTTAAAAAAAAACACCTGAAGCTGTAAAATGCTTGTACTACACTTCTAAAACATTTTTAAAAGCTTGTAAAAAGCTGCAAAACAGCTTAAAAAAAAAAAAAAAAAACGCATTGAAAAACACAAATTAATCGATATGCTCAGGTGTGAATGGAGCCTTAGGTATAGTTGGGATTTGACTGGACCATTCTACACATAGGAGCGGATCATCCTGGTGTGGTCAGTTTGCATCTCTTCTCCTGACTTGGAAGCTACAGAACGCTATGCCTATGCACGGTGTGCCTGTAGTCCTGAAGTCAGACTCAGCTGCCACAGCTCTGCCTAGCCCATCACAGTTTGATTATCCGATACAGGAGCCATGTAGTCTGTAGAGCAAGTAAAGGAGCTCCGGGTATGATGTTGGTGGAATCTGCTGAGATTCTTCTGCAAGCTTCATCCTCAGCCCTTTGAACAGTGGAAGAGGAGGGGTACAATCAGTCATGTTATCACAAAAAAAGGAGCTGAAAATGCCCGGTGCCTGCATTTTTTCCTTTAAATCCTTTAGGCTGAGTCAGGGGCAGACTGGCAACTTTCAGCCAAGGGGGCAATTAAAAACCAGAAGCCCATGGTGCAGCGACTCGGCCCATCCCCATTTTCCCTCTTCCTGTCCTCCTCCTGACCCTCATTCCAGGCTGAAGCTCCGCTCCCGGAACTCTCTAAGTTGAATCCCGGTTCCTGACCTAACCAGCAGGGGGCAGTTGGGGGCAGCTGGTACAGCTTGGTTGGGGCTGGCGGAGGAGGAGAGTCTCCAGGGGGCATTAAACCAGTCTCTGCTTAGACACAGTTTACACCATCAGTGCTGGGAGGGGGAGGCCTGTGCTCTGTCCTTGTCTTGCACTCAGTAGGTCAGCGGCAGGGACTTTTTACTTCTCTTCCCCAGGAATCCTTTAGGCATGTCTGTAGCAGAAGCGGTGCAGCCTTTTTATGGGGTATCAGAGTGGCCCAGGGGGCAATTGCCCTCCTGCCCCCTGGCCCAGTCCTCCCCTGGGCTGAGTTCACACTGGCATTAAAAGCAGGAGTTTGAGAGGCGTTAAAAACGCCCCTCAAATGCATATGCACAAGATACAATAGACAGCACACAGTGCTGTTCACACTATAAAAACATGGAGCGTTAGCATCGCTTTACTTCAAAATTGAAGCCTCATGTCGCATCAGGAGGCATTTGAAGCCTTTCGACGCATCCCGTTCAAGTCTATGGTAATGCTCAGCAAAAGCTCTGGTAGGTTTTTGCGGCTCGGTTGCAGTGTGGTTGTGGGGCGTTAAAATTATTTTTTTCTTTGATTTTCCATTGTGGAGCGGTTTTACTTTCAATATGTTTATTTACTGATTATTGAAAAAATGAAGTAACATCAAGAAACAAGTATTATATAGGCCTGCAAGGCACAGTAGTGACAGACATGACTGTCATTGGACAGGAACTCACCACCTATATATGATCCTCAAAATCATAGGAAGGTCATACTCACTTTGTATCAATATCCAACATAATGTTACTTAAAGTGATACTAAACATACGCTGTATAATTTACATTGTCCCTTCTGCTGCTGGTCACGCGTTCAAAAGAAAAAAAAAAAGCCTTTGGGATACAGAGTAAAAAAAAAAATACATATAATCAATAAACTGTTTCAAATCAATATGCAAATATACTGTATATTTGAAATAAAATCTTTATTATTTTTTAGCAATACCTTGGTGTGGGCGGATTTCTGCAAGTCACAGGCTGTATCACATGCCTCCAGCCTGTGTTTTAGAATAGCAGGGAGGAGAAGCCTCCACCATATCCACAAATTGGTAAGCTGCAATATATTAAATGTTTGCCTTTGGTGTTTAAGGACCCTTTCACACGGGCGATCCGATCCGATTCGCCTGTCAGTTTTTCAGGCGGACCTGATCAGATGCTCCATGCACACCCGCTGCTATCCGATCCGATCCTGTCTGTGAAATCCGGACGGATGGAAACCCTATTTTCCATCCGTCTGGAGGATCGGATCAGATGAGAACAGACAGGCGGTCCGTTCTCATCCGATCTCCCCATAGAGGACAGTGGGGACCTGACAGCCCTGACAGAGTGGAGGCGGCGCTGTCATCCTCCTGCACAGCGGGGATCAGCGGATCGATCCCCCACTGAGCAGAACGGACTCCATCGGGCGGTGCGCCCGTGTGAAAGGAGCCTAATACTGCGAGTATGAAGTGTACATTATCGGATAAGGTGTTTTTTTTAGGACAAAAACTCCTTGTGACTTTTGAAATGTTAAATGAGAGTATTTCCTCTACAGAAAAACATGGTAAATAAAGAAATATACACACAGTGTAAGCTCTGTCTTATTTTCCATATCCATTTTTATTTATGTTTTATTTTATACATGCCAATTTAGGTAATCTTTTAGTCCAAAGCATTTGAATAAAAACATATAAAAATATATAATTGGAGGAACCGTGCAAAGCAAATGATTTCTGATTTTTGCGTATTAGCAATGTGACTGAATCATCAGGCAGGATACTGCAAGGAGTACACCAGATGTCTGCCTGCAAAGGGAACAGATGTAGAAGTCTTTCTGATATTCTTCCCTGAAGGACTTCAGCCCAGACCATATGTAGCCAACACAAGGTAGCTGCTTCTATCAGCCTTCATTTTATCAGATGCGATGACACATAATCCTCTGAAGGATGTCATTTCACCAAAATTATAATATCATAATATATATTTATAGTTATATTTATTTATACATTTATGTGTGCAATCAACTAAACCAGTATACATTCTTGAAAACAGATTAGTAATGCAACATGAATGCTCCAATCGACTTTTTTCAGTATAAATCTTTCCATTTTAAAATCAAATTTAAAGTAATTAATCAAACTGGCTGCTTTAACTCTTTAGATGCCACAGACCCTGAGCACTTTACACAATGTTTATTCACTTAGCAAAATAAATGTTAGTAAATAAGGTGTGTGTACTTTGTATACCCAATTGTGTGCAAGTGAAAAGATAAAAACAGGATTTTTTTTTTTGGCACATGGTTGAAGAGAACACAACTTCGCCTTGTTTGTTGAGCTCAGTAAATATGCACTTTGCCAAGCGAGCATTTACTTTACTAAGTAAACAGTTTCTACTACATTAGTAAATCTACTTAATTGTACCTTAAAGGTCCTTAAGATTGGAGCTTCAATATTGGAGCTTACAAAAATAGCAAATAAAGAAAAAATAATATATAGCGCATACAACTGCGACACAAATCATATTGCAATTGAATGTTATTAAAAATCACCTTTCCTTTTCAATCTGCAGCAGTTGTAATTTTCTGAAAATGCAATGCAACATGGCTACCTGGAGTTGTTCTGTACACAGAATGTGTACAGAACGCCCCCTAGAAACATTATTTCCTGCTTGTGTGATTGGCTCACCAATTTTCCCAGAAGTCTGCCTAGGATACAAGTCAGATTTCAGGCATCCCCTGCAACAAAAATTTCATTTTTTTGTGAGATACTCCCAATAGGAAAACACCTAAAGGGATGCAGGCCCAGCAGCTTTCCTCATTAGTACCCTGCAGCTGCCACAGCTGATAGATAATTATGAAACCACTCCTATTTGACCCACTCAGCACAGAGGAACAAACAGGGATTTCTTCAGAATAACAAAAGGTAGGAATCTGCAACAAAGTTTGTTAAAGACCTTGTAATGTACAGAGATCACCCAGAGAGGAATGTTTTTTTCTGTACAGAACGCCCCCCAGAAACATAATTTCCTGCTTGTGTGATTGGCTCACCAATTTTCCCAGAAGCCTGCCTAAGATACAAGTCAGATTTCAGGCATCCCCTGCAACAAAAATTTCATTTTTTGTGAGATACTCCCAATAGGAAAACATCTAAAGGGATGCAGGCCCAGCAGCTTTCCTCATTAGTACCCTGCAGCTGCCACAGCTGATAGATAATAATGAAACCACTCCTATTTGACCCACTCAGCACAGAGGAACAAACAGGGATTTCTTCAGAATAACAAAAGGTAGCAATCTGCAACAAAGTTTGTTAAAGACCTTGTAATGTACAGAGATCACCCAGAGAGGAATGTTTTTTTCTGTACAGAACACCCCCCAGAAACATCATTTCCTGCTTGTGTGATTGGCTTACCAATTTTCCCAGAAGCCTGCCTAAGATACAAGTCAGATTTCAGGCATCCCCTGCAACAAAAATTTCATTTTTTGTGAGATACTCCCAATAGGAAAACATCTAAAGGGATGCAGGCCCAGCAGCTTTCCTCATTAGTACCCTGCAGCTGCCACAGCTGATAGATAATAATGAAACCACTCCTATTTGACCCACTCAGCACAGAGGAACAAACAGGGATTTCTTCAGAATAACAAAAGGTAGGAATCTGCAACAAAGTTTGTTAAAGACCTTGTAATGTACAGAGATCACCCAGAGAGGAATGTTTTTTTCTCAACAAAAGTGGAGTTACACTTTAAGGTCTCATGCATACAGGACGTTTTTACAGCCGCTGTTAGGGGCGCCTGACATTTTTTTTTTATACTGCCTCTAAACGCCCCTCCATGTTAGCCTATGTGTCCACACACACATAAACTTTCAGAGGCATTTGGAGGCATAAGCGTTTAGGGGCAGTAGAAAAAAACAACAGCCTGTGCGTCCAGCAAAGGCCATTGAGCTGTAGAAACGCAAAACACCAAAAAACGCTGCAACAAGCTTTAAGCTGCGTTTAGCTGCTTTTGGTTTTTTAGATGTTTTTACATTATAGGAAGTGTTTTTACTGTAAAAACGCCCAAAGACGCTAACACCAAAAAACGCGCATTAACGCCCATAAAAGCTAGTTAAAAACGCATCTAAAAGTGCATTTTACAGCTGCTTTTTCCTGGCAGCAGTGCTGGCGTTTTATAAACGTCCTGTGTGTATGAGGGTTAAAAATCACTGCTTCTGAAGGAGTTTTATGTTCTGCCTATAGAAGCAGCTCAATGCTATCCTATTATCCATGGACATGCACATTAGGATGATTACAGACATATTTTGAGCTCAACGTTTAGAGGCAGGAAAAAAACCCTTCTGGTTTGCTTTTCTGATTGGAGCTTTCTGGCAGAAAAAAATGCTAAACCCTACTAAACTCATCTAAACTCTGTACAAAAAAGTTCTATATGCACGTTTTTTTTTTTTCTGCCAAGGGAACTGGAATTTTTTAAGCCCGGTATACATGGAGCCTATTAGCTTTCTAGAAGGTTACGTTGGATAGATAGTACACATTTTTCTGTACATCCCGGGGATTCAATGCCCGTTGACGCAATATTTGAATCACTGAAAAGTAATTAAAATACATTTTGTGTAAGTATTTGAAATCAAGAGAAGGGAAGTAGATTGACCAAGTGTCACAATCCCAAAACTTAAAGTGGAACTTCACCCTCTCAATTAACATTCTCTATTTTTAAACTTTATGCTGATAGCATTAGTAAATAGATAGGAAAATATATTATATTTACTTATTTTATACTTTTTTTTTTTTTACATTTCTTTAGTTACTTCCTACTTCCCATGTTTAGGGAAATGATGTCATACATCCCCAGAGTCTTTAGACGGGGAGGAGGAGTTATCTCAGCTAATCATGCCCTCCTGCTTGCTTGCTTACTCTAAGGGCAATGGATTCCAGGAAGCAAATGTTACATGAATCATCTGCCTTTACTTCAGATTGTCACAGCCAGAAATACTAGGGGGTATTTTTCAAAGTGATTCCTTAGTAAAAGTAAGCATGGAGACATAGATGGATGGCGGGGTTTGCTTTGAATATTAAAAATAAATGAAATGGCACTTTTGGTTTGTGGTGCTCAGATACAGTGTAGTTCTGCTTTAAGGGTATCTATAGACATCCAGATGGTCAGAGGTGCATGCAGGTGTCAGGAATATGTAATGTACAGAGTGCAGGGGTCAGGAATATGTAATGTACAGAGTGCAGGGGTCAGGAATATGTAATGTACAGAGTGCAGGGGTCAGGAATATGTAATGTACAGAGTGCAGGTGTCAGGAATATGTAATGTACAGAGTGCAGGGGTCAGGAATATGTAATGTACAGAGTGCAGGGGTCAGGAATATGTAATGTACAGAGTGCAGGGGTCAGGAATATGTAATGTACAGAGTGCAGGTGTCAGGAATATGTAATGTACAGAGTGCAGGGGTCAGGAATATGTAATGTACAGAGTGCAGGGGTCAGGAATATGTAATGTACAGAGTGCAGAGGTCATTAATATGTAATGTACAGAGTGCAGGGGTCAAGTGGGTAATGTACAGAGTGTAGGGGCCTGGAGTGTGTAATGTGCATAGTTCAGGGGTCAGGACTGGGTAGTGCCTACAGTGAAGGGTTCAAGTATGTACTGTGCAGAAGTCTTGAGTGGGTAATCTACATAGTTCAGGGGTCAGGAGTGGGTAGCGAATTGAGTGTAGGGGTCAAGAGTACCTACTGGGCAGATTGCAAGGGTTAGGAGGGTGTAATGCACAGACAAAGGCTGCAAAGGCAGGGGTGTACACATGTCCTGGGTGTGATGCTTTGTACTGGGGCTGGACAAAAATTATCCCCGTGTTGCGTTCAGCTGCTGACCCATTCCACGTACAGTTGTAGTGCAGTGGTGCAGGTTTTTAGGGGTTAAATCTGGCAGTGAGGAAGCATTGTAATGGTTCCCCACTGCCTTGTCATATGCCTTCTGAAAAGCTCTTCAGAGGGCAACACAAGTGTACACCAATCCAAATCAATAGTCCTCCTGTGCTCATTCTGCACTCATCTGCAGGTCACGACACATGAGAAAGGACTCCATACTTGGGCACACCTGGGGGAAAAAAAAATCCTAACTCTACAGCAATTAAAAAAACTTCCCCGGACCCCATTTGTTTATTGGAGGGCAGAAGGGGGACTATTTATTGACTTTCGGGTGCTGGTGGAGTAATTTACAGCACTCTGTTTCCTGACATATAAATTTAAGTCCTGGCCAGCCCTGTTAGATTGTTATAGAAGAGACTTTTGGTTTATACATATATATGTTGATTTATAGTAGACCAGGACTTTCCCTTTCTGCCCCCAGACCCCCGCTAAACAAATTGGGCCCATGGAAGTTTTTTTTTTAATTTCTTCTGAGTGTAGTGGCCAGTGGTTGGTCCCCCCTCTCTGTCTTGAGGCCCCCCTGCTGAATTAGCAGGGCTGGGCTGGATACTGAAGAGCTGGCGCTACCCCCTTGTTGGCAGCCCTGGGTGGGAACCATATACATGAGATAGCCACCTTATCTGGATAAAAAAAATTTACTGATTTGGGCTCCTGTCATCTTTGTTTGAATACCCAATCATGCACATAATAAGAGGGTTTTGGCTAGCAGTAGCACATGAATAATCAAAAGTGAACGCAGTCAGGGAGAGTTACTAAAACTGGTGCACACAGATTCTGGTGCAACTATGCATAGTAAACCAATCAGTTTCTTACTAAAGCTTGTTCAATTAAGCTTTCAAAATAAGATCCAGTTCAAACTGGTCAAACATATGCTCCGACTTCGAGAGAACAAGTCGCATGACATGTCAAAATCAATGGTTCCCTATGATAGCCGTCTTAACTGGTCTGACTTGTGTCGGTTCGACTTTGAGGCTATGTTCATACTGATCAGACACTAAAGTCGTACAACTTCCGATCTGACTTGGCCCTGCGACTTCATGTCTGACTTCCATGCGACTTCAACTAACGGGATCTGACTTTGAGATGATTGCGACTTGTCCTTTGACCAATCAAAACAATTCCTTTGCTTCTGGTATTGAGGAAACCTTACGCTAAATTTATTTTAAGAAAAATATGGCGTTGGGTCTCCCCCTAGATCCATACCAGGCCCTTTGAGTCTGGTATGGATCTTGAGGGGAAAACTCATGCCAACCCCCCCCCCCCCCCAAAAAAAAATAGCATGCCCCCCAAAATCCATACAGACCCTTATCTGAGCATGCAGCAGACAAGCCAGCACCTCCCCCATTGGGGGGTAGGTGCTTTGGGGCAGGTGAGGCTCTGCGCCCCCCACCACAAAGCAACTTGTCTTCCCGACAACCCTGGGTGGTGTTTGTGGGGATCTGCATGCAGGGGGCTTATCAGAATCTGGAAGCCCCCTCTAACAAGGGGGCCCCCAGATCCCTGCCCCCCCCATGTGAGTGAGTATGGGGTACATTGTACCCCTAGCCATTCCCCCAAAAAAGAAGTGTAGTGTTACAAAAAACAAAGAGATGGTTTTTGACAAGTCCTTTATTAATTGAAGAATGTCCCTCGTCATAGCTCCAAGGTGTATTCTTCCTCCGGTGATGTCTTCTTCCTCCAGTCTTCTCCCCCTGCTGTCTTCTGCCTCCAGTGATGTCTTCTTCCTTCAATGATTTTGTCTACTTCTTCCTCAAATTCTGCCAACCCGCTCAAAAAAAAAGAATGCTGCTCCGACGCTGTCTCCTTTGGTTATATCAGTCAAGGTGTCTGCCAGTTCTTATATGGGGCGTGGCCATCTGGTGATGTCATCTAGAGACCCTGCCCCCTTGTGACATCCCTGACCCTTCATGCCCTGGGGGGTGACATCCTAAGGGGGGTGGAATGTCACCATAGCTTTATAAGAACTGGCAGACACCGTAGCTGACATAACCGTGGTAATCAGTGTGGAAGCAGCATTGTTTTTTTATTTTGAGCGGGTTGGCAGCGGTGGAGGAAGAAGAAGATTTCCTCCCTCTGGCGTTTTCCACCACAGGGAGGAAACCGGAGGAAGACAACAGCGGAGGGAGAAGACTGGAGGAAGAAGACATCACCGGAGGAAGAAGACAACTTGCAGCTTGACTGGGACATTCTTCAATTAATAAAGGGCTTGTCAAAAATCATCTTTGTTCCTTGTAACATTACACTTCATTTTTGGGTGAATGGGTAGGGATACAATGTACCCCATACTGATTCACATAAGGGGACCGCTGGGATCTGGGGGCCCCTTTGTTAAAGGGGGCTTCCAGATTTCAATAAACCCCCTGCCCCCCACAACCACCACCCAGGGTTATCGTTAAGAGGCCCTTGTCCCTGTCAACATAGGGACAAGGTGTTGTGCCCCAAAGCTCCCATCCTCCCCCCATGTTGAGGGCATATGGCCTGGTATGGTTCAGGAGGGGGGGCGCTTCCTCATTCCCCCTCTTTCCTGACCTCCTGGGCTGCATGCTTTGACAAGGGTCTGGTATGAATTTTGGGGAGGACCCCACGTTGTTTTTTTCGGTGGGGGGTTTTCCCTTTAAATCCATACCAGACTGAGGGTTTTTAAAATTTATTTCAATTTTGGCGTGGGGTTCCCCCTCAAGATCCTCGCATGCTACAAGCCGGATCAGTTAAGATGATGATCCCGACTTCTATTCAAATCATTGGGTTGAAATCATGCCCAAGTTGGACCAAAGTAGTGCAGGAAGCATTTTTTAAAGTCAGACCAGTTAAGATGGCTCTCATGGGGAACCAATGATTTTGACATGTCATGCGACTTGTGCTCTGGAAGTCAGAGCACATGTTGGACCAGTGTGAACTGGCCCTGAAAAAGGTTCCTGCACTACTTGTGTCTGACTTGGGCATGATTTTAGCCAATTGATTTGAATGTAAGTCGCATTCAATTTGGATCATCATCTTAACTGATCCGACTTGTGGCATGTGACTTGTGCTCTGAGAACCTTGAAGGAGAACTCCACCCCAAAGCACTTTGCCCCCATGTTGATAGGGACAAGGGCCTCTTCCCAACAACCCTGTGTGGTGGTTGTGGGGGTCTGCGGGCAGGGGGCTTATCAGAATCTGGAAGTCCCCCTTCACTAAAAAAAGAAGTGTAGTGTTACTAAAAACAAGAGACGGTTTTGGCAAGTCCTTTATTAAAAATGAAGAATGTCCCCTGTCGTAGCTTCAACGTGTCTCCTTTCTCCAGTTCCGCCTGTCTTGCTGTCTTCTTCCTCTGGTCTTCTCCCTTCTCTGATGTCTTCTTCTTCTGGCATTCTTCCACTGGCCTTCTCCCTTCGGCCTCTTTCACGCGGCCGCTCCATATGTCCGTATATCACCCCATCCGTTTGCGGGTGATATACGGACATAATGCATGTCAATGGGATTGTGGATGTCAGCGGATGACCATCCGATTTGCATCCTTTCAGTTCTGTTCCGTTTTTTGGAACGGAACAGAACCCTATTTTTCTTCCGTTTAGAAAAACAGAACAGATGCAAAATCGGATGTCACGGTGTCATCCGCTGACATCCGCAATCCCCATAGACATACATTATGTCCGTATATCATCCGCAAACGGATGGGATGATATGCGTACATACGGAGTGGATGACACAAGTGTCACCCGTGACCGTGAAAAAAAAAAAGTGCCGGAGCGGAGAAAAAAAAAACGGACCGGCCGTGTGAAAGAGGCCTCCGGTGATGTCTTCTGCCGTCGCGGACCTGCTAAAATTAAAAAAAGATCCTCCTCTGACGCTGGCTCTGGCCGTTGTGTCAGCTTTGTTGTGTACTTATCTCTTATATAGTTATGGGGCGTGGCCATCCAGTGATGTCATCAGGAGACCCCACTTTTGTGATGTCAATGTGACATCACAGGATGGCCATGCCATTTTTTAAATGGTTAGGGGTAAAATGTATCCCATATTCATTTACAGGGGGGGGGGGGGGGGATAGAGATCTTTTTGGCATAGAGTTTCTCCAAAATCCATACCTATGGTCTGGGGGGGGGCATTAAAAAGAAAAAAAAAATAATTGGCGTGGGGTTCTCCTTTAACATTTATAGCAGACCTGAAAAAGCCTGGTAGTATCTGGAGGGGGGGGGGGGGGCATGTTGTTCTTTTTTTTTTTTTTTTTTTTTTGTGTATATTTGGCTTCTCCATAGCAGAAGCAAAGGAATTGTTTGGATTGGCCAGAGGACAAATCTCAATCATCTCAAAGTCGGATCCCGTTCATTGAAGTCGCATGGAAGTCTGATATCAAGTCGCAGGGCAAAGTCGAATCGGAAGTCGTGTGACTTCCATGTCGGAACAGTAAAAACCCGGCCTTAAATGTTGAAGCTGATTAGTTACTATGTACGGGTGCACCAGATTCTGTATGCACCAGTTTTAGTAAATCTCCCCCAGTGTCGCCTTGTTTCATTCACTTTCCTGAGTGAACAGCACCTACTTCTTTAGTAAATCAACTGCTTTGTGCTGTCAGCAGGCAGAAAGAGCAAAATGTTCATAAAAGACTAAAAGAACAGGACAGATGGGTCTATGATTTATCCATAGCAGAATAATCCACAGAGGACAATAAAGCCTGATCATAGCACATTTTTAAAATAATCTGCATTTACTCAGCAGTACATTGTCTGTGTTTTATGCTAAAATGCTGGAAAAGAGCAGTGGATTAAAATTCAGATCCAATTACTATTCAGTCTGGACCTTTCTAACTATACAGCAGCTTTAACATGATAAACATATATTTGGATGACATATTTATTACAGAAAATACAGAAAATAGATAACAAGGAACAAATTGTGAAATAATTCTTCATTCAACCCTGCTGCTCAGTTATGTCTGAAATTCCCTAGATAGTAACCCATATCTACAGCGTGCTGATAGCAATCATTTATACATTTCTCTGAGACTGATGAAGCAGACAGAATCCATCACTATGTTAGAAAAAAAATATTGTCAAGTTTCATAGTCATCGGACACACAGAAAGGGCAGAAAACAAGTTTAAAATATGGGGTGATGATAAAAGGAATAGAATGACATGAAAACATGTACAAATAAATTGTATTAACCCATTCTTCAAGAAAGTACCCTATCATTTCAGTTTGCACCACTGAGGCTACAAGGCATGGGTACCATTTAACATGGAGCTTTCAACTTAGTGCTCCAACTATAGGCTGACAGCAAGCATGACTTCACTGGCATCTGAACATTTACAGCCCACACAGCTTTGTTCAGGTGCTTTAAGAATTGGATAGAGGTGGGTAGTATAGGACTCTGTGTCTATGTCAAAGGGTGCCCAACCGCTTCTGGTATAGAGCTGGATCCTGTCACAGGTGGAGTGATACCAAATGCAATCCACTTCCTGAGGACAGCAGCCGACAGCAATACACAACCTGAGGACAGCCAGCAGTACCTGCTAACCCTACCCTGCCCTGGAGAACAGCCAGCAGTACCTGCCAGCCATACCTACCCTGGGGGACAGCCAGCAGTACCTGCTAGCCCTTCCCTGGAGAACAGCCAGCAGTACCTGTCAGCCATAACTACCCTGGGGGACAGCCAGCAGTACCTGCTAGCCATACTCTCCCAGGGGAAAAGCCAGCAGTACCTACCAGCCATACTCACCTTGGGGTGACAGCCAGCAGCTGCTAGCTATACCCTTAGGGGGACAGCCAGCAGCAGCCACCAGCCATACTCGCCCTGGGGGACAGTCAGCAGCCACCAGCCATCCTGACCCTGGGGGACAGCCAGCAGCAGCCACCAGCCATCCTGACCCTGGCGGACAGCCAGCTGCAGCCACCAGCCATACCTGCCCTGGGGGGCCACCAGCAGCAGCCACAAACCCTACCTACCTGGGGGACAGTAGCAGCTGCAAGCCATAACCGACAAAGGGACAGCAGCAGCCAGCCATAACTGCCTGAGGAACAGCAGCAGCCACCAGCCATACCCACCTGGGGGCCAGCAGCAGCTACCAGCCATACCCACCTGCGGGACAGCGGCAGCTAGTCATACCTTCCTAATAATCAGCAGCAGCCAACAGCCAAACCCACCTGGGGGACCAAAGCAGCCACCAGCAGCAGCCAGCCGTATCCGCTTGGGTAACAACAGCAGCCAGCCACACCCGCCTGGGGGACAGCAGCAGCCAGCGATACCTGCAGCAATCCTGAGGAAGAAGTGAAGTTTGAGGTCAGTTTTTAATTAATATCAAATAGCAATGGGCATGTCAATGGTGGCGGTTCCCCATCCTGGGGAGCGTATTGTGCAGGCAACAGGAGCTCACCACGAGCCTAAACTTCGTTATGCCTTATGGTTTATGGCTTTACAGCCACAAGGCAGTCATGTACCTTTCTGACCAATGATATTGATTGTAAACGGTCCATCTTGTATGCCCACATACTGGACCCATCTTGTATCGGGTATGGCCCACAATGACCCTCCTCGTTAAGCATTAAGGATGTTGAAACTTGTGTTTCACTACACAATATACAGAATATACTGAAAACCTTAGTAACAGCTCCAGACAAAGCTTTCTGAAGTAAAGCGAAACATGTCGAGCTAATGCTGACCGATTATGGTGAATCTATGACAAAACATCAGTTGACCCGGCTGGGTGGCACCTCAGTTATTCGGGTATCCATCAGCGGGAATCTCCTGATGTGAAGTATTTTTTTGACCGCTATATATTGTAAATATACCTTATTCTGTATGAAAATTGTGATTTCACTAACTGAACTGTATATACATTACGATATGGACCCTTTAGAGGCCTTTTTTAGCATCTAGCAAATGTTTGTCTGTTATGATTCTTGTGATTTTATTTTTAATTCTAATAAAGAGTATTTTTATTGACCCAATGTGCCCGAAATCCTTGTTTTCCCAATCCTTCCAAACCGGACAATGGGCATGTCTGTTATCTACATTGGTATACTAACTACACTGGGCTGCTTTCAAACTGATCTGCAGGTGTAGTGCAGAGCACCTGTGCATTACCTGCAGTCATAGACTTCTGTTATTATCTGTGGGTTTGGTGCGCTTTCAGAAAGTGCACCACACCTGCAAGGTATAATAGGATTCTATGGCAAAGTGCAGCTAACCCAGGAAATCCACAGATGTGCATTGTGCGGATAAAACCACAGCGCATCAGTGTGAAAGCAGCCTAAGGGTCCTTTAACACGGGCTTTCCGCCCGGCGAACTCCATTTTGAGCAGGCAGATGACAACTCCTCTACTTGAGATCGGATGAAAATTGACCGCCTGTCTGTCTTCATCCGATTCGATCGTCCAGACGGATGGAAAATAGGGTTTCCATCTGTCTGGATTTCACGGACCACATTGGATCGGAGAACAGTGGGTGTCAGCGGAGATGTCCCCGCTGACATCTGCTGCTCCATAGAGCTGCATGGAGCATCCGATCAGGTCCGCCTGAAAAAACTGACAGGCGGACCTGATCGGAAAGCCCGTGTGATAGGGACCTTAGGGTCTTTTCACATGATCAGTCCGATCGGGTCTGCCTGTCTGCTTTTCAGGTGGACACAATCAGACCAGTGTTGCCAACCGTCCGTATATTTACGGACAGCCCGTAAAATCAGGGCACTTTTCTCCTGCCCGTAAATGCCCGTAGCAGGAGAAAAGTGCCCGTGAAATACGGCAGCGATCGGCTCGGGTCCGATCATTTCCTGTATTCGGGCGGGCGGAGCCCTGGCCAGGGGGGTGGGTCTGGCTGCTGTCAGGCTCAGGAGAGTCAGAACGAAGCTGTGAGTGCGGCACGCCGGCACGCCTACTGACTTGTGATGACAAGGCGCCGGCGCCGCAAGTGCTGCTGAGCTGATTGGATCATCGGATGTCATCGTCATGGCGCATTTCCCGAATCCCGCCACACCACCGCCAGGGCCAGGCCAGGCGCCAGAATTTAAAAATCAGGAGCCAGCCATCCGAGCCAAGCTGAGCTTGAAGTTCAGCAGGCGGCGGCGGCGGAATATGGACACTCATGTGAGAAGGGGACACACACAGTGACAGGACAGTACTATGGGGGGGGGGGGGCTGAAGGGGACACAGTGACAGGACAGTAGTACTATGGGGGCTGAAGGGGACACAGTGTCACAGTGACAGGACAGTACTATGGGGGCTGAAGGGGACACAGTGACAGGACAGTACTATGGGGGCTGAAGGGGACACAGTGACAGGACAGTACTATGGGGGCTGAAGGGGGCACAGGACAGTACTATGGGGGCTAAAGGGGACACAGGACAGTACTATGGGGGCTAAAGGGGACACAGGACAGTACTATGGGGGCTGAAGGGGGCACAGTGACAGGACAGTACTATGGGGGCTGAAGGGGACACAGTGACAGGACAGTACTATGGGGGGCTGAAGGGGGCACAGGACAGTGACAGGACAGTACTATGGGGGCTAAAGGGGACACAGGACAGTACTATGGGGGCTAAAGGGGACACAGGACAGTACTATGGGGGCTAAAGGGGACACAGGACAGTACTATGGGGGCTAAAGGGGACACAGGACAGTACTATGGGGGCTGAAGGGGACACAGGACAGTACTATGGGGGCTAAAGGGGACACAGGACAGTACTTTGGGGGCTGAAGGGGACACAGGACAGTACTATGGGGGCTAAAGGGGACACAGGACAGTACTATGGGGGCTGAAGGGGGCACAGAAGGACAGTGCTGTAGAGGGTATATGAAGGTGGGCAGAGGAGGACTCTGCTGTGGGAGGGTGATGTAAAAGGTGTCAGAGGTGGACACTGATGTGGAGGGTGAAGGGGGGCAGATTAGGACACTACTGTTGGGGGGGGAATGGGGGGTGTCTGCAGCCTCTCAATACCTCCTGTACCATGTCCGCGCAGCCTCTGACCATCTCCTGTAGAACGTCTGCAGTCTCTGACCTCCTCCGGTATGATGTCCACAGCATCTGACCACCTCCCGTATCATTTCCGCAGCGTCTGACCACCCTCAGGTAAGTGACAGCGCTGCCAGGCCAGTCTAAGGGGGGGTCACTGATGTAAGGGCTGGGTGAATACAATAATGTAAGGGGGAACTGATATAAAGGTTTCCCCCTTGTAGCAGGGAACCCCCCCCTTACCTTAGTGTAATTAATCTGTGGAAGGTGGTCTCTGGTCACCAGAGTCCCCCCACCCCCCTATCAGAGTTCCTGGTATTCCTCTCTACATCAGAGTCTGCAGAATTCTCCCCTTACAGTGCAAAGGGGGAACTCTGCAGACCCTGATGTAAAAGAGAACTCTGATGTAAAGGGGAATGCAGTGGACTCTGATATAAGGCGGTTTCTGGTCACCAGAGCACCCACTTAAATCAGAGTTCCTGCTTATATCAAGATCTGCAGCATTCCTCTTTACGTCAGAGTTACACTGTAAGGGAATCCTGCACACTCTGATATATGGGGGAACGCTGTGCTGGCTGGGTTATATTAATCTGATCTTCATGTAAATGGAGAAATATGGTTTTTGACTTTTGTTTAACCTAAACACATTGTTAATAGCACTATCTACATGTTTATAGTTTAAGTATTGATATTTGCACGGTTTAGCACTGAAAACAGCCTGTTTATGTACGTTTTTGCAATGCCAGTAAAAAATTTGCGCCGTCCGTAAATTTTGGACGTTCTGCCAGTAAATTTCCCTCCGGTGGGTTGGCAACACTGAATCAGACCCTTCATTTACCTCTTTGGAGCGGAAGATGTAAACGGATTAACTGTCAGAATTAAGTCAGAGTTTGTGATCTGCATACTGTTCCCATACATACAAATTATAAAATTAGCATGGCAGTCAAAGAAGATGTTAGCAATAGCATATGACATAAATCCTCAGCACAGGTTTACTTTATTGTTACAGTATTTAGCAAAAATAATAGTGTCAATTTTTCCTTGGGCCGCTTGAGTGGACACGAGTTGGGTATGTTTGTCATATTATAAGAGTATTCTGTAAAACTGTAGGAAAGGTAAAGTGTGGTTGTTGCCTGTAAATATAAGTGGACTTTTAACAGAATAAGTTGCGACAACTGAAACATGCAGTATAATATAAGGTGATCAGATTTTCAAAAATAAATCTGGGGACGTACTTTTCTTTTATTGGCAAACGGCACAGGACTGCATAATACACAAAGTGCTGGGCACAAGACTGTATAATACACAGAGTGCTAGACACAGGACTGCATAATACACAGAGCGCTGGGCACAGGACTGTATAATACACAGAGCGCTGGGTACAGGACTGTATAATACACAGAGTGCTGGGCACAGGACTGTATAATACACAGAGCGCTGGGCACAGGACTGTATAATACACAGAGCGCTGGGCACAGGACTGTATAATACACAGAGTGCTGGGTACAGGACTGTATATTACACAGAGTGCTGGGCACAGGACTGCATAATACACAGAGCACTGGGCACAGGACTGCATAATACACAGAGTGCTGGGCACAGGACTGCATAATACACAGAGCACTGGGCACAGGACTGCATAATACACAGAGTGCTGGGCACAGGACTGCATAATACACAGAGTGCTGGGCACAGGACTGCATAATACAAATAGTGCTGGGCACAGGACTGTATAATACACAGAGTGCTAGACACAGGACTGCATAATCCACAGAGAGCTGGGCACAGGACTGTATAATACACAGAGTGCTAGACACAGGACTGCATAATACACAGAGTGCTGGGCACAGGACTGCATAATACACAGAGTGCTGGGCACAGGACTGCATAATACACAGAGCACTGGGCACAGGACTGCATAATACACAGAGTGCTGGGCACAGGACTGCATAATTCACAGAGCGCTGGACACAATACTGCATAATACACAGAGCGCTGATCATAGGACTACATATTACACAAAGTGCCGGGCACAGGACTACATAATAAACAGAGCGCTGGGCACAGAACTACATACTACACAGAGCGCTGGGCAGGGCTCAGAGTTTTGCTATGCACAGAGGAGACTTCCGCTCTCACATCCATAGCTCACCTCTGCACCCTTCTCTCACAGATGATCAATGCAGCCACCTCTTAGCCCTTCCCCCACAACAGCTAAACGCTCCAACTCTACATATAGCTGCATCAGTTCTGACCCCGGCTCCTCCACTGCCCTCATCTGTGTACAAACAGACCCCCCTCCCCCCCCCCTTCAGCTCACCTCCCGGTCTCAGCCCTCCACACAGCCAATTTTTGGCTCTGCCTCTCCTCCACTGAACAGCATCAGGAGCAGCATTGAGATCGTCCAGCAGGGGGCGTTGGCATCCAAGCCACCAGGCTGTTTCTCCACCAGAATGGGATGCCCTGTCTACGTTAATCTGGCTCTGAACCCGGGGACAAAACCGGGGACAGACTTGGTCCGGGGCCAGTGTCCTCATTCCGAGGACTGTCCCCGAGAACCGCGGACATCTGTTCACCCTAGTATACTACCAGTTATAGAGTTCAAACCAATAATGCAAAATAGGTCCAGGATAACAAACTGTGTGCCCATTAATACAAAACAGACGTGGGCTCTTCACAGCAATGTCTCTGTGTCTCAGTCAGAGTAACATGTGGTTGCATTTGTGGGTAGTCTCTATAAGGATAAGGCCCCTTCCACACGTGGTGGGCTCTGTTAGAATCTGCCTGTTTAGCAGGAAATCTGTCCGCTGATCTTCTCCACTGAGCAGGAGGATAGCTTATGCAGAGCAGACAAAGCCAGCTTTCCTCTATGGGCAGTCAGATCTAAACGGACCGCCTGTCTTGTTACACCCAACTGCCATCTGATCTGATCTACCAGATGGATAAGGAACGGATCCCAATCCATCTGTTTTTAACGGAAAAGATCAGATTGGATGTTGGTGGGTATTCTTTTGAATGGGCTGCTGTGCCTTTATTTCATGAATTTTTGCACCATGCGATTTTCGGGCAGTTCTCGCACCTGAAAACACGCTGCATCTTTAGATGCGTGGGGGTGCCCTTAAGAATGACTGGCAGCCTCACGCCTCTGTAAAAAGCAGCACATTTTGGCTAAGGGTGGTTGCGGGTGCAGGAACAGCTGCGATTCCAGCACCTGGAACCACCCGCAGTAGTGTGAACCTAGCCTAAATTCATGGACAGTTTGTAAAATCGGTGCTTTTTACAGACTGCATGTCCGTAACAGACATTCATGGACAGATGTAAAAGTTCAAACTGTCCTTGAATTTAATGATGGCTAATGACCCTGGTAGGTGCTGTGTAGGGAGGTAGAGGGGAGGTTGTTGGCGGGGACTTTGGGGGGTGCAACTAAAATCAGGGGGGGGGGGCACAGCACCTCCCTGATACAACTATGCAGCATTTACTTGCCTGGCGCTATGTTGAGTCCCTATTTTCGCTGTTGCCGATGCTTACAAAAATGGCACCCCTGGCATCCCCTCTGCTGTGACTGATCCTGGATACTCTGTGACCACTGCCGCGGGCACAGTGCATATATGGCATCCCTCCATATGTGCCTGTGCTGACTTGTCCCTGAATCCCGAACAGGTGGCAACCAGGGTTATAACTCTTGTCAGATTTTTTTTCGCCATCTGTGTCATATTGTGAAGAGTTCCCTTCACTTCCTGTCCCATAACCAAACAGGAAGTGAGAGGAAATCCCTGCAAATTATGGGAATTGCTTGGGAACACCCAGGTCACCAGAACTAATGTTCCCATTGGAAGATTTCCTCTCTATTACATTTCTGGGGACAACCCAAAACTTGTTTTTTCCTTTTCCTTTTACTTTCAATAATAACGTTAAACAGGAGAAATAGAGAGAGTGAACCTCCCCAACGGGGGCACAGAATGCAATGAAAACTGACAAGCATTCTAATCTCTCTCTACCTAAAAGAAAACGTTTTGCCTTTAGTTATACTTTAAAGGGGACGGCATCAGGGCATGGTGAGTAAATATGTACTCTGATACAAAGTGCTTTCTTTCATTTTCCAACTTGCTCTGGCAATTGACACTTGAAATCTGTTATGAGGAACACAGACATCATTCCTTTCATTCAGTGTTATAGAATACCAACA
This sequence comes from Pelophylax lessonae, assembly GCF_965119305.1. Lineage (NCBI taxonomy): Eukaryota > Metazoa > Chordata > Amphibia > Anura > Ranidae > Pelophylax > Pelophylax lessonae. The sequence continues at coordinate 450,758,213 of NC_138772.1, forward strand.
AGATGGTGACTGTGACACAAATGTTGCATTGAAATAGGTGTGCTGTGGAATGCCTTGGGCAGCTGTGATGAACAATATCTGCCTGATATAACTTGTGCTATATGAATAGGATGAGGAAATAGAAAACAGGAACCTATTACGACATGTGCGCTGATTCCAAAGATCACTTCTCACAGAGTGGCAAGCAATTAAAGACACAAGGTCATGGGAAGGAATTCCATATAAGAGATTTACTGTATATTTTTGTCATAAAATTTCAAACCAGTAAACACCGCTATATGGGATATAGCTCTGAACCACAGCTATCAACCATGCACTTATTGACCTATAGTTGCACAGAAAAATTGTGCTAAGTGAACTCATCTGGACCTCACTAAAAATGTGAATAGAAACCATACCATGTCCTATTATTAACTATGAACCATATGCACAACCCACACATAATGGGGCCATTTCAGTCAAAGAATAGTGTGTCATTTGTTTACCAAATAAAGTCTTCAATTCAGTCATTTAGTCATTAGTAAGGTAAAATCCATGTTTTTTTTTTTTTTTAATTCTGCCGCACACGATTGAATATTCAAAGCGATCACAGGTTCACTTTATTCATTATGCTAGGTGAACATTTTCTACTCTAATAAATCAAACCCATTCATTTGTAACAAACAGAAAAATGAGTAGAATGCTTAATGCCTCAAAAGTAAATTGCTTATAATGCATTCAAAGATAAACTGCATCACTGCAGTGGTAATAGAGTGGATAATTATAAATGAATATGTTATATCAATCCATGATAATACATAACAGAGGGAAGAAGAAAGGGGGAAACAGATGTAGAGATGGGTAAAATATTTAGAAAATCTGATATCAAAGTTCATATCTAAAATCTTAGCTCAGAATAAGGGGTGCTTCAAACTGTGAAAACAAATGTAGGCGAGGTCACTCCAGCTAGTGCTATACTGCTGAACGTCTAAAGTTTAATATATAATGTGTAAAGCTGGCCATAAACTGATTGCAATTAGGCTGGTTCAGCAAGGAGTCTCTGTTTGACAGAATGGGAATGCTGGAAAACTTGTCAGTTAGCGGCTGCATCCGCTGATCAGTGTTTTCTGACAGGGAATAGCACTGTCTAAGAGGGGGAGATTCCTCTATTCATCTCATTTGTGTGGATGGAGGAATCCCTTCATTTTTTTTTTTCAGCCTGCTGGCTTAATGAAAAAAATGACCAATCTATGGCCACCTTAAGCCAGGTTGAGATGAAATGAATGACTGGGAGTCACTTGTCTGGACCTGCAGATGGACTCTTCTAAAAGGCAGACAAACCTCTTGCATGGACCCTGTAAGCCTGCCTGAGAAAGATAGAGGCAACCTAAAACACCTCACCTATCAACCATCTGGATGAAGGCGATGCTAAATGGAGAGATTCCAACCTTCTAGGCTTTTCCTTGGTTGGTGTCCCCTTGTGTGTGTTTATTTTGTAGCAAACCTATACATGTAGTTGTTTTGTAGCAAACCCAACATGAACGTCTTTGCTAGCTGGTAAACAAATGACAACTATTTGGTGTTCTTGCTACTACTCACTGATGTTCTAGCTTGTTTGAAATCTCTGTTGAACCTGGCTGACCCAGTCTAATGGGCCATACACACTATCAGATTATCTGAAGACTTTTGTCTGTAGACTTACCAAAACCATATAATATGAGGTCAAACCTAAACACTTTCAATTTGTATGCAATCCGGCAGGCCCTTGCACTACATAGAAAAGGTAAATCTGAAGGAAAAAGTCTTCAGATAATCTGATAGTGTGTATGGCCCTTTATACTCACCGGTCTCAAGTTCAGCAAGATACCGCAGATGGGGTAACAGAGCAGCTTGCAAAAATCTTCTGAGCTGCTCCTGCGCATGTGCTGTGCACTTTCAATTAGATCCTATGGAGAGTAGAAATGGGCTGAACACCTCCAATCCATACTAGGGCCTTTGGGTCTAGTATGGATTTTAAGGGGAACCCCATGCCAAAATGTAAATAAAAATGGCCTGGGGTCCCCCCAGAGTCCATACCAAACCCTTATTCGAGCATGCTGCCTGGCAGGTCGCCCCCCCCTCCTGAACCATACCTGGCCACATGCCCTTAACATGGGGGGGGGGGCAAGGGCCTCATCCTGACAACCCTGGGCTGTGGTTGTGGGGGTCTGTGGGCTGGGGGCTTATAGGAATCTGGAAGCCCTTTTAACAAGCGGGCCCCTAGATACCACTTCCCCCCTGTGAATGTACCCTACCCATTGACACCAAAAAGTGTCAAAAATAAATAAAAACACACACAGTTTTTGACAATTCCTTTATCAAAAAAAAAAAATGTACCCCAATGTAGATCCATTGTCAATCACGATGCCTGCCGCCACTCCTGTACCCGTAAAAAGAAAAAGAAAAGCTCCGCCCACAACAAAGGCTAACAGCTGACTACCTGCTTCACCGTTTGACAGTTCTTATATAGGTAGGTGGCGGGGCCACCTGGCGATATCACCTGGTAGCACTGCCCCCAAGTGACATCACCAACTGGTTAAGAGCATGTGGCCTGTTATAGTTCAGAAGAAGGGGGTGCTTGCTCCCCCCATTTCGTGGCTTTCCAGGCTGCATTCTTGGATAAGGGTCTGGTATGGATCTTGGGGGAGCGCCACGAAATTTAAAAAAAAAAACTTGGGGTGGGTGTTTCCCTCAAAATCTATACTAGACCTAAAGAGTTGTTCTGCTGTCTCATTTGTAATATGTCACTGAATAGGGGGCAGGTGAGTATAAAACTGGCATTTTGGGGGTCTGGGGGTAGGAGAAGCTTACATTTAAAGATGGCCATACACACATCAAACTTTAACTGAGTCATGGTAAATTTCTCTACATAGGTTGCCCTGTTGGCAACACTCAGATCGACAAAAGTTGATTTTTTTATTGTTATTATTTTTTTGTCAAAGGAAACAGGTGGAATATTATTGGCTGAGGAGGGTCTGCATCCAGTACAGCCTAAAGGACCACCAATTCCTTGTCTGCTACAGTGCGCTTCTGACCTGCTGCTGATCTATCAGGAGGACCTGCTAGACTAAATAGATTAATGCACAGCCTAATATCATGCAGAGTCTGGTTAGTTACTACTGTTTAAATAAAAATAGTTTACATTTTCATAGAGAACAATATGGTTAGTACCAAACAAAGGTCATTGTAATTTATTGACCTTATAACTAGAGAAGTAAACTTGGTATGTTTAGGTATTGTGTAGCTGGGGGCTCTTTTTTAGAGTTTTACCTCCAATAAGACAATTGCTAACACAAGCACCCTGCTTTCAGTGTTTCCTGGATAGCATTGTTGGTTCTTTGATGCTCTTTTAAGTAGATGCACACCCTAACCCAGTCTTCCTCAGCTGTTTTTTTTTTTTTAGCCCAGAGGTCTCAGAGAACCTCTTCTACAAACTGTATCTATTTTCAGAGAAAGGGAATACAATAAGATACGTGGCCACTCACTAAAACTAGAAGAAAAACAATTTAACCTTATAATACGTAAGGGGTTCTTTACTGTCAGAGCAGTAAGGATGTGGAATTTTCTTCCACAAGCAGTAGTATCAGCAGGGAGCATCGATAGTTTCAAAAAACTGTTAGATGGGCACCTTAAGGACCACAACATAAAGGGGTATACAATGTACGGTTAACAGCAAACACACACACACATCATAGGTTGAACTGGATGGACTGATGTCTTTTTTCAACCTCACAAACTATGTAACTATGTAACTATCTACTGCTCATGGCACAATAGTAAGAGCAAGACGTTATTTGTGCTTAATGAGAGCAAGAATGCCCATCAAACTGGTAGATAGTGAAAATAATGCACCATTTCATTAGGGATGAGTGGGAGAAGGACATCCTTATATTTGTGGTCAGTGGGAAGAGTGGTAAAATATTGTAAGTCTCATGCTGTTGACTATGCCAAGTGACACTGGACTAAGAACTATGGCGGCACCATCAGATGGAAGGGCACGTTGCCACTGCTCAAGGAACCCCCAGACACCTCTGGAGAAACCCCAGGATTCCACTGAACTCTGGTTTAGAATAGCTGTCCTAATAACATTCAATTTGCTAAAACAGCAGTTGCTGATCAGCTCCAGAAAAAAAGAGTGATGCTGAGCACCCTGCTCCTGCACTCAGAACCAGGTCCTCAGGCTGCCTCAATCTTGGAACTCACACTTGGCATCCCATATGGCTAAGCCTTGCTGCCCTCTACGACACTGTAAATACAAACACAAAGAAAGGGCGCACCAGCCTAGCGCATTATCCTCAGCGGGCTTTTTAATAACATAAGTTAAAATCAACTACTCACAAACATGCGTGATAGACCAGCATATCAATTCCAAAGAGCAGCATCAATAGAAAAGTCAAATGTCTCATGTAGACGGAGGGCTGACGCGTTTCGAGGCCGTGCCTCTTCCTCAGAGCCTGTTGCTGATCAGCTGCAGGCTCTTTGGAGCCAGTTCTTGTCTACAGGTAAACACTTAAGTGGTTTTTGCATGGCAGGGATCTTGATGGCCACTTGTAGACACCATTGGAAGCTCTTGTGACAGGGTGGCAATGCAGAAGCACAACTGGGGGAGAGCGTTGTCATCCCATACCAGCAAGTGCCTGAACAACGCTATTCATGGCAGGATTCACCAGGTATTCTGCTGATTTTAAAATAGACCCTTTAAAATGAACATATGAAAGCTTATATGAGATACTCTTTATTTTTTACTGGTCACTGAGTAGTGATCAATGTACTTTAATGTGCTTCATGTTGCACTGGCAGTAAATACTAAATGGGGACTACACTGGAAACCAACTCTATTCTTTATAACCGACTTAAATAGCAGAAAACGGAATATTATCTCCGAGAGAGATGTATTCACTTGATTAGTAACTGTGCCATAGTAAATAGCTCAATGACATTTTAAAAAAGAATTCTCACTGGAGGCAGAAGTAAATATTATGTTACAAGCATATCTATAAATAGTATTAATTCTGATGCCAGGAAGAGGTTTAAACAGCTTTTGAAAATGAATGAGCTCAGGCTGTGTGAAGATAGGTTTCTGTGCGCTGGGCCTGCTCTTGCTTACAAGGCTTTAATTCCCTTTGACAAATAGGGTCATTTCGTGGAGTGTTGTAATCTTTCTCATTTTAAATGATACCTTTGTATACTGGCAGAGAGCCTAGGTTAATTATGTACTGTGTGCTGAACTGTGTTTCATAGAACAGAAATGTGTGTGTGTATATATATATATATATATATATATATATATATATATATATATATATATATATATATATATGGTATATATATATATATTAAAAAATTAAAAAAGAGAGAGATATGCTATCGTTTTATGGGGGTAGACAAGAAGCGTTGAGCACAACAATATCTTATTTTTCCATCTTGTAGGCAGATTGTTCAGCGAGGGGAGTTTTGGCACAGGCGTTTATGGGCTTAGCTGTACAGGCTTTTTATAGTAAGAACTATGTCTGACAGCTTGTACAAGAGGACCTTTCAGGGGAATCAACGTGAATGAGAAATAAAGTCCTTAACGATATACTTGAGTCAAAAATTGAAAATTACAGCTTGAGATAGAAAGAAGCAGAGTATCCTAGCTCAATTTCTTACCCAGATGTCACTTTTCTGTACCAGTCTACCCACCTCTATTTTGACTGTAATTTGGTGATTCTTGAACATACATGGGAGCCAATCAGCTTCAAAGTTTAGGGTCCCATTCACACTGATCCGAGATGGAAGTCAGACGATTTCCGAGCCGCCTTTGCCCTACGACTTCATGTCGGACTTCTATGCAACTTCAATTAATGGGATCCGACTTTGATCCGACAATACCAGGCCCTTTGAGTCTGGTATGGATCTACAGGGGGGAACCCCATGCCAAAATTAAAATCAGTGGAATTGGAGAAGTAATTCATTGTGTAGGCCTGCTCAGAGTTTCTTGACCTGAGAGATTGGTTACTCCCACCTGCCTTTGAAAGAAGTTTCAGGTGCATAGGGCTGGGAGATTCAATTGCATTAAATCAGTTAAATATTTGTCAGGTCCCAGGCAATTCCTGGAAGGATGTATACAGAAGGTGGCTGGGGAGGGGATAAATATACACGAGGCCTAAACAGATTGTTCTTTTCCCTCGAGGGAGGATTCCAGTTCCCTGGGGGGCGGGGCTGTGGCCCCTAAAAGATAGCCAAAGAGACAAGAGATTGCAGTCTGGGCCTCAGCAGCTTCTGGGCTGAGGGCCTGGGGAAGATTGCATTTGCTGGAAGGCACTGTATTGTGGTCCTGAGTCTGAAAAGCTTCTTGTTATCCTCCTCACTAGGGATCTATCTGTGATTGATGGGTGGCAGACAGCTCTTCAGACACTGTGAGTAAAGACCTTTTTCGGGGCTGAAAGCTGGGTGAGTGCTATAAGGGAACTTAGTACCAGAAGTAGTTTTGTGGACTGCTGCTGTAGGGTCCTAGATTTACTAAACCTTTCCCTGCTACCTTCAGAAAAGCTGCTTTTTGGAAGATTAGAGAGAAGTTTTCCTATTGTTGTTACTGATCATTTTTTAGTATCCTCTCCTATTGAAGTTCTCAAGCAATAAATACTAAAAAGACATCCCCTATACTGAGCCGGAATTGTTGGTGTGTGTGTGGGACTTTTTTTGTGTGATTGGCAGCCTCTTTACTATTTGGGAGAACCTGGACATATTCTCAGAGGCCCCTTTGGGTGTAAGCACTACAATAAAATACAAAGCTTCCTGTGAACAGCTAAACAGCACTTAGCCCAACTTACTTTTGTTCCAGGAATTTAAAGGGATGTCCACATACTTTTGCAAGAACACAGCACTTTATACTGTATGTAGCTGATGATACATACAGTATATACAGAGCTGACAGCATGCACATGTGTTGTAAATATAAATAGTATGTTTGGACTAAAATCAGGGACAAATGAGGAGAAAAGAAGGACAGAGGGACTTAGTTCATGAACATTTGGGAGCTACGGCTCTCAGTTTGTGCCTGAATCCACAGCCATATAACCTGTCTTGTCGTTGCCATAGCCATTCCTGAGTGTGCTAATAAACCCATTCAATAATAATTATTGTTATTGCTTCATAAGATTTTGTATACTTTGTAGACATGAGGGACTGATCAATGAAAAGAATGGAAAAATTTAGTCAGCACACCAAGGATCCCTCAGAAGCGTCCAAAGCTTTATTCACATGGTCCCACGGTATACATACGGCAACGTTTCCGAGCCACACAGGGCCCTACGTGGCTCTGAAATGTTGCTTTATGTGTACCATGTGACCATGTGAATAAAGCTTTGGACGCTTCTGAGGGATCCTTGGTGTGCTGCAGTGTTAATTTTGGCATCGCATTTTGATTTAGTTTTAGTCATAGTCTTTGACTAAAATGCCATTTTAGTTTTAATCCCATTTTAGTAATCATATTTTAGTTGACTAAAATCTCCAGTACATTTTAGTCAAATAAAATCCTTTTAGTCAACTAAAATCAAATGTGTTTAGTTAAATTGTAATGCATTATTTAAGCATTTCTATAGAGATTCCAAACTCATTATATACTCCTGGAGTAAAATAATCAAATATTGTGTTATTATTTATGGTATTAGGGTTGGAACAAACTCACAGATACAGATTTAGCCACTCTGGATGGTCTGAGGAGGCCTGTAATGCTGCACAGTGCTCTGGACGGTGATCTTAGGATGCCTGTAATTCTGCAGAGTGCTGGATGGTGGTCTCAGGTCTGAGGGATGGCCTGTAATGCACAGTGCTCTGGATGCCCTTATGCCGGTGGTCACTGGTCAAAGAAGGCCTGTAATGCTGCACAGTGCTGGATGGTGGTCTCAGGGATGGCCTGTAATGCACAGTGCCCTGGTTGCCACTGCCAGTGGTCTGAGGCGGCCTGTAATAATGCACACACAGTGCTCTGAACGGACAGTGGTCTGGGGGGAGGCCTCAGGCCTGATGTAGTTTTAATGTACACTATTACTACACACTTAGTCTGCTCTCTGCTCTGGACGTGGGTGGTCATCTGGTGAGTCGGGACTCAGGAGTGGGACAGTCTCGTCGGGACCAGGAAGGCCTGCCTGTAATGCACAGTGCTGTTCTGACCTCTGGCAGTCGTCACGGACGGTGCACTTAATCGCTTCAACTCTCTTGCTTGCTGGGATCGGAAGCAGGCACAGCTCTGTGAAAACCGGAGGTTAGTTCATGAAGGTAAACGTCCCTGCCTCACATTTTCCTCCCGTTTCGTTTTTTAACGAAAAAGGGTTTGATTTTCGTCATAGTCTTCATCAGAGGACAAAATTGTGTTGTAGTGTGGGGGTGAAAAGTTGGAAAAACGGCGCTACCTAACGCATGTGCAAAGATGCGAGTGAAGAGGAGAAAGTGCTTAGTGCGTACAAAATAGTGCAGGTGTGACACATATAAATATTGTGTTAGTGAATAAAATATAAATAATTCCAGCCGAGACAATAAATAAATAAATAAATGATGTATGTGAGGTATGGTAAAAGATTAAAAAAGTATATATACCGGGTAAATAGTTGTAATTTCCAATAAGTAATGCTGAGTAAATTAATTGTGAATCAATCATAAATCATAAGAGCAGTGAGAATGCTAATTGTATACCTTTTGGGTTGTATTTCTCCACTTTAAACACTAGGGGTCACACTTACCCCAAAGGCCACAGATGGTATGTATGTAAGACAAAAAACAGGATATAGGTGTAATCCTCAAACCTGCTTGCTGACGGTCCCTACGGACCAAAAAGATCCCATCTGGGTGCAAAGGGAAGAAAAAAGCTTCTTAGTGTGATAAGTGAAGAGCGGGTATACAAAATTATAGTAGCGACTCACGCTTAGGTAGTAGATGCAGCAGATCGTGTCAGATAGTAGCAGTCTGCGCCGAGGAAGCTTCCGCGTTCCAAGCATAGGCGAGTTGCGGACCGGAAGTGACGTGGGTTTCCGCCCTACGTACGTTTCGTCATAGGACGTCTACGGGCATTCAATTAGCATTCTCACTGCTCTTATGATTTATGATTGATTCACAATTAATTTACTCAGCATTACTTATTGGAAATTACAACTATTTACCCGGTATATATACTTTTTTAATCTTTTACCATACCTCACATACATCATTTATTTATTTATTTATTTATTGTCTCGGCTGGAATTATTTATATTTTATTCACTAACACAATATTTATATGTGTCACACCTGCACTATTTTGTACGCACTAAGCACTTTCTCCTCTTCACTCGCATCTTTGCACATGCGTTAGGTAGCGCCGTTTTTCCAACTTTTCACCCCCACACTACATTTCTGCCCCTAAGCTCCTTAGGGGTCGGTTGGTGGCTGCAACCTTATATTTCACTGCCTGGCAGTTCTCATCCATAGCGCTGGTTCCCAAACCCCCCGTTTATAAAATTGTGTTGTACTTTTCGTTTCGCTTTCATCACGTAAAAATGTTGCTGACGAAAACTTTGATGAAATTAACACTGGTGTGCTGATGACATTTTTCCATTCAGATTGTCTGTGGTTTCCAGCTGGTGGTCATTACAGCACCCAGCATCATTATAGCCATTCCCATGAGTGTGTGCGTGGGAAATATTGTGTTTCGTTTGATCTATGAAAAGTGTTCTATTGGGAAAATGGCGTGTTGTCTTGTAGAAACCAATGAGCTTACACCTGTGGTTTCATCAGTTCAGATTTGAAGAGAAAAAAAAGCATTCTGATTGTCGTATAGGATATACTTATTTATAAACAAAAGAGAAAACAGGCGCCTCTGAGTTAAGACTGCGATTTAATATGGCAAACAAGTAATAAAAACTTACATCAAAGTAAGTATAAGCAGACAAGATGGGTCCTTCCGGTGTCCATGTGGAGGCTGGGGCTTGGAGTCATCACTGTGGGTCTGTAATCATCTCCTCTCTTCCTCTTCCTGTCCAGCAGGAAGTGGAGGGTGTCACAGCAGTGAGATGGAGGCTTGGGCCGCACAGTGGCTGCCATCTCACTGCGGTTTCACCCTGCTGTCCAAGCCTCCATCTCACTGCTGTGACACCCTCCACTTCCTGCTGGACAGGAAGAGGAAGAGAGGAGATGATTACAGACCCACAGTGATGACTCCAAGCCCCAGCCTCCACATGGACACCGGAAGGACCCATCTTGTCTGCTTATACTTACTTTGATGTAAGTTTTTATTACTTGTTTGCCATATTAAATCGCAGTCTTAACTCAGAGGCACCTGTTTTCTCTTTTGTTTGTTGCATGTTTGGAGATCGCTTCTGCTCCCCAACAGGCTGGCCCTGAGCATCCAGACTATTTCCTCATCTCACCTTAAGACTTTATCATAGCCTTGATGTGCTATTATATGGACTATCGTTTTTATGTAGTGCTAACAGCTTGCGCCACTTGTTCCATTTCTTGTCTATACTTATTTATATACTGATATATGTGTGTGTGTGTGTGTATATATATATATATATATTTATTTATTTATTTATTTATCCCCCAAAGAGCCGAAAAGGCATGAGTTTGCCTTCTGAGTGTGAGGAAAATGTTTAGTAGTTGTCATTTCAGTATATGATTCCTTCAGCATACCGTGCTAAAAACAAACATGGGCTCCTATTCCCTTCACTATGGAAATACAGCTGCACTGTACGACCAGTGCTGGCTCCAGAGAGCTTCCTGGCAGGAGTCCTGGCAGTCTGCTCACTCACTGACCCGCTGATGAAAGTTCTTCCACTTCACTATCAATCAACAAGCATGGACTGTAACCATGTTCTGACACCTAGGATACTTCTCTTCTCAGCTGGAATCTGTTGGGAAATTGGGAATCAGCAAAGCTCTTCCTCCTTACTATGGTCCAAACAATCAACAAATACATGTGGAAGAGAGGCGGTGGAGCAATAAGTCCTCATGACTGAAGGTGACCAGAGAAGCCAATCAAACTCACTCCTTTATGTTACTAGTGCACTATAGGAGAATGAAAGGGAGACAACAAACATGGTTATTCTCCCACACTCCGTGAATATTAAATAAGGCCTAAGAAATGTGGGTGATACTCATTCCAGGCCGAAGTTTTCTTTGATAAATAATGATTATTCACAAACTGATGGAAAAGTTTGAGGTGGGGAGTAATAGTGAGCAGAGAATAAAAAACACATTGGTTGGGTTACCAAAGGAGTATAGGCTGTTCAGTTTATCAAAGTGAATGTTCACTCAATGTAGTAAATACAGTAAGGCAAAGCGGTGTTCACTCCAGTCATCCAATATTTTGTATTAAAAAAATATATATTTTTTTTTAATTTCCCTTGCACATGATTGGGTTCTCAAAGTCAGCAGGGCATCTCCTTTTTTTTTCTAAGCTCAGTGTACATTCAACCATTTCATTAACAAACCCTAAGGGTCCTTTCACACTGGGCGGACCGTTTTTTTGATCCGCTCCGGCACTTTTTTTTTTTACGGACACGGATGACACTTGTGCCACCCGGTCCATATGTCCGTTTATCATCCCATCCGTTTGCAGATGATAAACGGAGATAATGTATGTCAATGGGATTGCGGATGTCAGCGGATGACACCGCTGACATCCGTTTTTGCGTCCGTTCCGTTTTCTTAAATGGAAGAAAAATAGGGTTCTCTTCCGTTCCAAAAAACGGAACTGATAGGAAAGGACGCAAATCGGATGTCAGCGGATGGTCATCCACTGACTTCCGCAATCCCATTGACAAGCATTATGTCCGTTTTTCATCCGCAAAAAAATGGGATGAAAAACAGACATACAGACCGCCAGTGTGAAAGGACCCTAACGCCTGTGAAAGTTCTTATTTATTCAGGTCAATTTAGTGATACAAAACCACCTCATATCTGGACACTTTTACCTCCTTCCTGTCCAGGCCAATTTTCAGCTTTTAGCAATGTCACACTTTGAATGACAATTACTCATGCAACACTGTACCCAAATAAAATTTGTATCATTTTTATGAGACAGATAGAGCTTTCTTTTGGAGATATTTAATCACCACAGTTTTTTTTGGGTGGTATTTAATCACCACTGGTTTTATATTTTTTGCTATATAAGCAAAACAAATACAATATATTTTGGAAAAAATTTTAAACTTAGTTACGTTAACCACTTGCCGACCGTATCACTTACATATACAGTGGCAAGGTGGTTCTACTGGGCTGGATTACATACCTAGAACATGATCCAGCACCTTCAGGTTGACTACGGTATTTACAGTGGGAGCCGATCAGCGGGTACTGCAGACTCAATGTCCGCCGGCACCCATCCGATTGTTTGTTACACAAACAGAATTGCAGTCGGCCTATGTAAACATGGCAGATTGCCTTCTGTCAGCGGGGAAGGCATTGATTCTGTGTCTCTGCAAAGCAGGAACATGGATTAGTGTCTTCCCCCAGTAAAAGCACCTCCCATATAGTGAGAAAACACTGGCTAGGCACAAAGTTAACCCTTTGATCGCCCCTGATGTTTACCCCTTCCAAGCCAGTGTCATTAGTGCAATGAATGTTCATTTTTTTTGCACTGATCACTGTATTAGTGTTACCGGTCTCCAAAAATTGGCAAGAGTGTCAGTTAGTGTCCCAACTATTTGCCGCAATATAAGTCGCTAATCACCACCATTACTGGTAAAAAAATAAAAATACAAATATCCCATAACTTGTAGACGCTATAACTTTTATGCAAACAAATCAAAATATTCTTATTGGGTTTTTGTTTTCCAAAAATATGTAGCAGGATACATATTGGCCTTCAATGGTGAAGAAATTCGATTTTTTTTTTTTTATATGTTTTATGGCAGAAAGTAAAAAATATATATACTTTTTTCCCCAAAATTGTTGGTCTTGTTTTGTTTATAGCACAAATAACCAAAACAGCAGAGGTGATCAAATACCACCAAAAAAAGCTCTATTTGTGGGGAAAAAAGGTCATACATTTTATTTTAGTACAGCGTTGCACGACCGCGCAATTATCAGTTAAAGTAACGCAGTGCAGTATCGCAAAAAATGGCCTGGTCATGAAAAGAGGTAAAACTTCTGAAGGTCAAGATTATTTTTTTTTGAGTTGGGGCTCGTACACACTAAGAAAATTGGGTGAGAATTTTCGTCCAAAGAACTATTGTACGATTTTCGTATAGTGTGTACACAACTTTCTACAGCAGATTTTGACCTTCTGAACGAACATTTCCGAAGGGAAAATCTCATAAAGTTTTCTCGTACGGAAACACAACGACCAATTTTCTCCTAATGTGTACTGTTTTTGTACGATTTTTGTATGAGAAAAATAGGGAACAAAAGTACACATGATCAGAAACAATAAAAAACAAAAAAAGCCTTTGTCGTAAGAGAATCTTTGTACGAATTTTCTTTCATCGGTTCCGATTTGCTGAAACGAGGAAAATCAGACAATTGTTCGCCCAATTTTCTTATAGCGTGTACCCCACTTTACTCTTTAAACTGGCCATATACTGTGCAAATTTCTGACAGTTTTTGAGGAACCGGCCAAATTGTGCTGTGTAGGTGGCCCTGATGGTTCCTCCAGCAAAACATTCTTTGATTTAAAAAAAAAAAGGGGCATGGAGTAAAATTGTCGGCTAAACAGTGGCTACATCCAATCAGAATAGAACAGCCAACAGGGAAATTCTTTCATCCATCCTGTATGAAGAAGGCAGCGGAACCTGTTAAAATGTAAATATATCAGTGTATTGGCAGCCTTAACCAGTCATACACAAACAGAATTTTGTTCTAATTTTTTTTTTGTTTTAAGGACGCTCCTTTAATTTTCTAATTGTTAGTTGGGCCAAGGCTGTATGCCAAAACACATTACCTGTTTTTAATTTTGACCTTTATGTAGCAAATAAAGATTTTTATGGGATTCTGGAGTTTCCGGCTACTTCTTTCTTGGAGCCTGGAGGAAAATTGTCGGCTAAACAGCGGCTGCATCCAATCAGAATAGAACAAGGAGATTCTTTCTTCTATACTGTATTAAGTAGATAGGGGAATCTGTTAAAATGTAAATCTGCAGCCTTAACCAATAACCAGTCATACACTAACAGAATTTTGTTCTAATTGTTTTTGTTTTAAGGATGTTCGTTCAGTTTTCAAATCTTTTCTTATAAATCTCTTTATTATATATAATAATAAAAAACATAACAACAACACATAACACATGCTGAGCATATACAAGCAATAAGAAAACACATAAAGTTACATTAGTACAGAACCATACATATAGTCAAATACCGAAAATAGTCACCATACCGAATAAATTTCAATGAAATCAAAACGTCCTCCAAAAAATAAAATTCCCATGAATTAGGATGTGTGGGGGTGCTCCAGGCTGTGGAGGGCTCCGCCAACCATTTAGACCAAATCTTATTAAACTTACGAGGGTATCCCCTATTGGCATAGGTACCCCTATATAATGGCAGACTATTATTTATCAATTGTTTCCAAAATGCAAGTGGCGGAAGCATAGGCTTGGTCCAATAGAGAGCAATGGCATTTCTTATGTAAAATAACGCACCAGTCTCCAACAAACACTCCGCCCTTGTGGGCAAGATAGAATCTACCATCCCCAACAGGCATATAGACAATGAAACCTGCAAGGGGGTGGAAACAAAGTGGTTTAAAAAGGCTACAACCTCCTCCCAAAATCCCACCACCAGCAGACAAGTCCAAAAGATATGTGAGAAATCCCCCGGGATCCCACCACACCTCCCAGACCACACCCAGAAGAGAGCATTGGGTTCATTTTGTGGAGTCTAAATGGTGTAAGATATGCACAATGCTCCACTTTAAATTGAATTAACCCGGTCCCTTAAAGAGACCAAGGATCGAAAGTGGGAATCCCACACATCATTCCAGTCATCATCGTTCAGATCAGGTATATCTAACTGCCAACCATAGATGTATAGTAACTAAGTAGAACTACTTCACTACTGTACTTAAGTACCGAAAGGCGGTATCTGTACTTTCCTGGAGTAGAATTTTTTTCTCCTACTTCCACTTTTACTTTACTACGTTTTTTCGATGATTTCAATACTTCTACTCTGATATTTTTTTTTGTGCTGCATAGTTACTCGTTACAATTATAAAAATGACCACTGCCAGAACAGTAGATGGCAGGTTTCATGAAGCTCAAAACATGTGTATTATCAGCGCATACGAAAATAAATGCTACTGTATGTATAAATAAAAGCTGCATTTGAAATAATAAAAAACAATATGATGTTCAAACTATTGACTTCTTTCTTTAATTACTACATAACACAGTACTTGTACTTTTACTTTCAGTACTTGAGTAGCAAAATTTTTAATAAAACTACTTGCAATACTTAAGTATAAAAAAATGTTGAATACTTTAGTACTTCTACTCAAGTCACTTTTTGATAGAGCACTTCCACTTCTACTCAAGTCCCTTTTTGATCGAGCACTTGTACTTTTACTCAAGTATGGGTTTCGAGTACTTTATACAACTCTGCTGCCAACTAGTCCTAAGTCTCTCCAACGGTGGGAGAGAAACCGAAAGAAGGTGAGAATACAGTCTGGAGGTGGACCTCTCCGAGCAATCAGACCGCACAGACGTCTCTAGTGTCGACTACGCAATCAGCGGACATTCCCTCTGAAACTGAATATGGAAGGCATGGGAAAGCTGACAATAAAGAAATATATATGAATTGGGTAAAGGTCTGGCTCAGTGAACACCAAGGTAAGTTTTCTAGTTTTTAGTGGGGCCAAATCAAGGTTAATTTTTGACTGTAGTAACTAGAAAATGTGAAAGAGTAGGATGGAAAATTTTCCTTCAACAAGCAAATTTTTAACAGCGAAGGTGGTTTGTGTATGGGAAAGTCCATTTGTTGCAATATCAAATGTTCAAAGCAAATGAAATTTTGAAGTACTTTCATTTGTTAGTCCTCAAGTCATCGAATGTACTGAGACTTTTCCTACGAATGTTTGGGTGAATAGTGACATGAATTTTTGTTTGAAAAATTAGCCAGCTTTAGTCACAGACCAGTTTAGTAACAGACAGAAAAACAAGTTGGAAGCTTTGCGTGACCATGTCCAATTAACTGCAGATGATTTTAGAAATGCAATTTAGCTATTAAAAAAAATCACCCGTGTACCTTAGGATTAAAGACTCATTTGGATGATTACACTGAGGTAACGTAAGGTAAAATGCGTCTTTTACTGGCTGTTACTGCAATGCATGTTAATACACGAAGCTACGTGTGGTATGTTGTACTTAGCTCTGTGCATTCTGAATCGCACCCCAATGCATCTAGCCAACATACAACAACACATGTGAATTTAGTGCACTGCAACACATAGATGTGAGCAATGTGTGTGTTGTGGCATTATGTGTCGTTGGTGCAGGTACGTGATTTCATGTGCTGAAGTGCTCTGCCAGTCCATTTAGTGCCGATTCACACTATGCGGTGCGGGAACCACATGCGATTTTGAACAGGGATCGCACTGGATTCTGGTTCAAATCACGCCTGATTCTTCAGCAGTGCAATTTGAGCCATTTTTCTGTGTGGCTCAAATCACACCGAATCTGCACCAAAAACATGCAGGACCCTTTTTTGGCCACACCAGAATCAGATTGCATGGGTGTTCACACCCATGTGATCCGATTCTGCAAATCTCACTGCATTTTGCAAACCAATTTCAGGGTGTCGTTAACATACACACACCCGCAGCGGTTTGCATTAACAGGGTGCGATTTGGATGCAGAGAGGACTTAGCACAGAATTTGCCATGAATTCAGTGTAAACCCGGGACATAAAATAAAGGAGCTTCCTTATGTGACTTGGGGGGTTGATTTACTAAAGCTGGAGCATGCAAAATCTGGTGCAGCTGTGCATGATAAACAATCAGCTTCTAATTTCAGTGTTTAAATAAGGTTTGAAAAAAAAAAAAAATGGAAGCTGATTGGATACCATGCAGAGATTCACCAGATGTTCCAGTTTTAGTAAATCAACCCCTAGGTCCTTAGCGTACAATTCCAGAGATTTTTTTTCCTGCAATCTGCTTCCGTATTGGAGAGATTTCACTCTACTTCTTGTTCTTCATGTAATGCACCCCATGTGCGAGCCACTGGTGAATACAGTCCTATCTCTCCCCTTGGAACACGCACAGCCAGACACACTGCATTTTCTTAAAGCGGTAGTGAAGCCCTGGTACTAAATGAAAAAAAGTTAGCCCCCTGCAGGTTTAAGTCATAATATAGTAGTATGCTCAGCATACTAGCACATTATGACAGACTTACCTACAAACAGAGCCCTACATCGCTGAGTTGTGGTTCCCCTACACGTCCATCTTCACCCGGTCTTCCTTCTGGGTTCAGAATCTCTCTGCCTCTTTAATGGGCGGGCAACGATGATGTCCACCCCGTGCATGCACATGGGAGTCAAATCACTGCTACATGCAGAGTAGGCCATAACGTAGTCAGAGTTGCGCATGTGTGGCTCAGATCACAATATTCGCTGACAGGCGGAGGGAGATTGATGACAGAAGAGATCACTAGGGTCTCTTCTGTTATGAAATCACTGCCTGTCAGCAGATTCTGTATTCCTAACACTCCTTTCACATGGGGGCGATCGTTTTTCGCTGACTCCGCTTACTTAGTGGGGATCGATCCGTTGATGTCAGAGTCCTGCTCTCCTCTATGGGGAGATCGGATAAAAATGGACAGCCTGTCTATTTTCATCCGATCCCATCTGATCCGCCATCCGTCTGTTTTCATTAGATTTTGTCGGATCAGATGCCAGGCAGGTGTCAGCGGGCACAAGTCCGCTGACATCCGCCTACCCCATAGAGGAGAGTGGGTGGCCCGATCAGGTCCACCTGAAAAACAGACAGGTGTACCTAATCGGTCTGATCATGTGAAAGGGGCCTAAGTTTACCACCACTTTTCACTGGCTCAGAAAACAGTCTAGGGGTTTTCTTTGCTTTTTTTTTGATTGATGAACTGGAATAGGAGAAGGGAGCATGGGATATCCAGAAACTGTAGAACTTGGCAACTTAAGGACTCCACAATCTCTGGCTGCACTGCATGAAACTGCTGGCTGCACTGCACACGTTGTTGGCTTCACTACACAAAACTACTGGCTGCAGTGTACAAAATCGCTGGCTGCACTGCATACACTGTGGGCTTCATTGCATAAGGCTGAATGTTCCATCGGATCTCTATGATGCTGATGACCTGTACTCCTTCCACAAGTTAAAAGCTGGACACAGTCACTCTCCTTCAGCACTGGGGTCTTCTACTCACATAGCCACAGGATCATCGGTTGCCTTCTGCCCATATCCACAAGGCTCTTTCTAGTGAGGGAGATGTAGACTCACACCACCATAGGACAGCTGGACTCTTTCCCACCAATTTCCTCCTGGCTTTTTCCAGTGAGCTTCCTACAGGCCCAACTAAGTCCCTTGACACAGTTCTGAAAATAGGCCCCCCCAGCTAGGCCTAGCTGGGACCTCAGTGTCTTCCTCTAGGTTCCTGAACAAGGGGCAGAGCCCCTTCACAGGGGTCTCTTCCTGCAGGACTGACTCCAGGAACACTGCACTTGCTGCTCGGGCCTCAGACTATTTATGGGCTCTCTCAACACCTTCTGGGCACACCTACCCAGTGATTGGCTGGAGTTCCATAAATATTTAGACTTCCTGCAGTATACTAGGAGAGTGCTACATCTATGATACCCCTCAAGAAGACAAAAGGAAAATCTTCCAAATAGTGACACAGATGCAATAAAATGTGAACAGAGGTTCTTACCTTTCCTCACGCCATCGTAAAACAAAAACAAACAAAAAACACGGTTTTTGACTGAAATTGGTGTTTATTCCCTCACAGTGTCAGATCTGCAGTAAAAATGTGGAAGGGAGAAGCTTGCTAGTTAATACTATCCACAAAGGAAGTCCATTCATTGTATTTCCTAGTTGTGGACAGAAATCAAACAACAGCTATAGATATTTGTAATCATGATAGGGATTATTTAAAAAGCATAATAAAGAAAAGTGCACAGGTTAGTAACACAAAGCCAGCAGATCTTTTCTATCAAGCGGGAGGACCCCTCCCTCCTTCTTACATTCCTTCCAAATACAGCAGTTTACAATAGATCTTTGGTACATCAGGCTAAAGATCATGCACTTCACATTCAAGAATGAAATGTGTTCACATTCTTTGCATGTCAAGCATAAAAGAGTCTAAAGGATAAACAATTCATGTTGCCTGCAGCATCACATATTTGTTTTCGGTCTCCCATATATCCCATATTACACAGGAGGATGACAAAAAGGCATATAATAGTTGCTAAGGGCAACAAGACCTTTTCTTTCTTCATGAATTTTGAAGCTGGAGGGCAAAACTGAAAGCGGAACTAAATCAATTCAACCATTTTTCAAACCAGTAAGGCCTCTTTCACACTTGCCGCTCCATCGGCGGACTCCGTTTTTCTCAGTTGGGGATGGATCCGCTGATCTCCCGCTGAGCAGGCGGATGGCAGCTCTTTCTCCGCGCTGTGTGATTGGTCTCGCTGATGGGCACAAATTGGCATCACTGATGGGCACAGATTTGCATCAATGATGGGCACAAACTGGCATCACTGCTGGGCACTGTTGGGTCTGCACTATAATCGGGTCACTGATGATCTGTTTAGGTCTCCCCTGTGAGCAGATGCCGCCGATTATCTCTCCTCCCCTCACACTCTGTCAGTGTGAGAGAGGCAAACCCGAAAACTGGACACAGCTGATCAGATGGGTAAAGAGCCGCGTCATCTGTTCTTTACCTATATCTGGGTCGTGCTATGTCCCAGTGACACAACACGCCCGTGATTGCTGTGCTGCCCACCCCCCGAAGGCGTGCAAGCGTGGTGAGACTGGTGCAATGTCATATGACGTTGTTTTTCCAGAACAACAGAGCATCCTGCCCGCCAACATTTGTCTATACAGCGAGCCGGAGGTAGTTAAACTGGTAGTGGAGAAATGCCAGTTGGACGGGTTGCTATTTAAAAGGAACACTTTTATTTGTTTATTTTTTTTTTAAACATTTCCTTTTCAAATACTTAGGCTCCGTTCACATGTAGGCGTTTTGGGGCATTTTTGGGGAGTTTTTCTGCTCTAGGATCAGCTCTCAAAACGCCCAACAAGACAAATCCTATTAATTTCAATGGCCCCTGTTCACATCTGAGCATTTTGACGCTGTGAGCAAAACGCCCAATGCTCAAAAAAGTACATGAGCTTCTTTTTGGGCAGATTACAGGCGTTTTCCATTGGTCTCTATTCAATCTAAAAACGCCTGCACAAAAAAATCCCCGGTAAAATGCCTGCAAAAATGCCCATAAAAACGCCTGAAAAAACGCCCATAAAAACGCCTGTAATAGCAACGCCAAGATGTGAACGTAGCCTTATATTCACAAGGTCCAAAAACTATGTAGCAGATTGCCCAATTACTCACCATGCACCATTTCCCACAAGTCCTCAGGTTCCTAGACATGCCCAGGGAGTATACATTCCTCAGCTTCCTTCCTTCAGCAGCTCAGATTTATAACATATGAGGCAGATAGGCAGGGCAATTTGCAAAGCAACTGTAGCAGAGATACATCACAAGTCTAACAGTAGGCCTCAGCTCAACCTTACCCATGTACTGGAAAAGTATAACTCGGCAGAGACACAAAACAACAAACTGTTGAGTGAATTGTCCTGTTTCATCCTGAGAGACGGAATACTGTTCCACAAAATAATGTTCCCCTGTGACTTATTAGTGACCTGACAGGTTGTACTATCAAGGCCCAGGGCCCGCTCAACAGCAGAAAGAATCCATGTGGAAGTAGGAAACTGGGGTGTTCACAAAATATTCACCTGGTTCAGGAAACAAGCCACATGTGGGTCTGTTCTAGTTGGATGAACAAGCCTGGTGACACTATGTGGTCTTTTCAGCATCAATGGGGGCTGAGGCCTAGATTCTTCTTCTGACCTGGCACACGTCTATCTCACTGGAAGTACTGATCATCAATTTTCTTACAATCAACATATCAGAAGATCAGAGATGTAGAGTAACTAAGTAGAACTACTTCACTACTGTACTTAAAGCGGAGTTCCACCCAAAAGTGGAACTTCCGCTTTAGGGAGTCCTGACCCCCCGACATGCCACATTTGGCATGTCATTTTTTGGGGGGGGGAGCGGGTACCTAGTTTTGACAGGTACCCGCTCCCACTTCCGCTCGGAGCGCCGCGGCGCCCTGAGCGGAAGTTCTCCTCTCCCCCTCCCTCCCTGCAATCTTCTGGGACACGTCAGAGGTCCCAGAAGATTGCCGGCCAATCACGGCGCGCAGCGCGACTCGCGCATGCGCAGTGGGTACCCGGCTGTGAAGCCGCAAACTGTAACAGCCGGGTGCCCACAGCAGTGATGCCGGCGCCGAGGGAGAGGATCGAGGCTTCCGGCGGCCGCATCGCTGGACCGTTGGACAGGTGAGTAAATGGCTGGAACTCCGCTTTAAGTACCGAAAGGCGGTATCTGTACTTTCCTAGAGTAGAATTTTTTTCTCCTACTTCCACTTTTACTTCACTACATTTTTTCAATGATTTCAATACTTCTACTCTGATATTTTTTTTTTGTGCTGCATAGTTACTCGTTACAATTATAAAAATTACCACTGCCAGAACAGTAGATGGCTGGTTTCATGAAGCTCAAAACATGTATATTATCAGCGCATACGAAAATAAATGCTACTGTATGCATAAATAAAAGCTGCATTTGAAATAATAAAAAACAATATGATGTTCAAACTTTTGACTTCTTTCTTTAATAACTACATAACACAGTACTTGTACTTTCAGTACTTGAGTAGCAATTTCTTTTTCAAAACTACTGGTACTTTTACTTTCAGTACTTGAGTAGCAAAATTTAAAAAAAAACTACTTGCAATACTTAAGTACAAAAAATGTTGAATACTCAAGTCACTTTTTGATTGAGCACTTCCACTTCTACTCAAGTCACTTTTTGATCGAGCACTTGTACTTTTACTCAA
Source organism: Pelophylax lessonae (assembly GCF_965119305.1). Taxonomy (NCBI): domain Eukaryota; kingdom Metazoa; phylum Chordata; class Amphibia; order Anura; family Ranidae; genus Pelophylax; species Pelophylax lessonae. The sequence goes on from NC_138772.1 coordinate 450,780,331, forward strand.
GTAAGGGTTTCGAGTACTTTATACAACTCTGCAGAAGATGGATACCATCACATTCTAATTATGACAGATAACTTTACCAAACTTGTGGTGGCACTACCAACCCACATCCACACCACCAAGACAACCATCCAGATGGTGTGAAAGCACTTCTGCCTTCCTTATGACTGTCTGCATAAAATTAATTCAGACCAGGGATCCGGTTCGAAAGCAAGTTCTTCCAAGAATGGTGCCACTCACTAGACATTAGGAGGCTGGCTCATTTTTTACATTTATATTTAACATTTACCACACACAAGGCAAGGGAAAACCTAGGGTGGTATATCAGATGGGAAGCAGATTAAAGTGTCTTCAAACAAGTCCTGCCTTCCTTTGAATATGTCCAGCTAGGAGAATCAAGTCTTTTTTTTTCAAAGGAGTCCAACTTTTTTTGGAAGAGACCACAAGGTCCTCCCTGTGACAATTTTCATCTACTTTGTATAGCTACAGAGATACTGTGGGTGTGTCAAAGTCCTTCCATTTTAGGGGGAAGCAAGATATAGCAGCATTTAAATGTTTTTAAATTTGGATGAACTTATAACATTTTTGCAAAATGTGGACTATGCCTTTAAGGATCTGAGCTAAACACTACTACACTGATCTAGAATCAAGAGAAGGTTCAACAGTTGGTTGTTTTTGGCGATTTATGCAGAAATTGTCACCAGTTTTTTAAAATATTTTAAAAGGCAATGAATGTAAAGAGAAAATTAGTATTTTCGTCTACATCGTGGGTCTAAATAATACGGTAAGCTATTCTGAAAACAGTGAGATAGTTACATTGTCATAATAACACTTAGCAAACCATATGCTTTCAAATCACAGGGTTCCTTTCTGACATTGTGTCCATTTAAATCAAGCTGTGTGTATAGAGCGTTTCCAGAACAAATTGCATTTACTGATTTAAACAAAGGCAAAGTTACAGCAAAAAAAAAAAAAAAATTGCAAAATGCGTTTTGAAAATTTGGAAATCCTGTAAATGACCCAAAATTTACATTAAAGGGACATACAAAAATTGTTGCGAAAACACTTTGGGCTTTACAATAAAAGAAACATTGCTCTCTTCTTCTAATGATACTAGTTGCCTGGTTGGCTGATCTGACCTTAAACAAGAGCTTGTTGTGGGTCAGTGACTTAGAAAGTACTGAAGCCAGAGTTAGCCAGGCATCTTTCATTTACAGCGGGCAGTTAGTAGTGGCTGATTTCAAAGTATCCTCAGCACAGATTTTGCTTGATAGCAATCCCACCAGAAACAGATTTTCATAGTTCTGGGCGAAGGTATTGGCAGGGTTTTTTTTTTTGTCAGAGAATAGGTGCAGGAACTTACACCCTTCACAGATGTGGTGCATTGTGTGTGCCACATCTTAGGGTGAGTGTGCCCAAATTGCACTAACAATGAGCAGGCCAGAAAGGGGCATTGTTAACATCTGCATCACACTGTCCACAACTTATCTCTGCCCCCATCCTAAGCTCACCAGTACGTCCCTATCCAAAGCTTACCTACCTTTGCATACTACCATCCACAACCTACCTCTGCATCTCCGTCCATAGCTCACTGCTGCAACCCCATACACAACTCACCTCTGCACCCCTGACCACAGCTGTCCACAAATCATCTATCCACACCCTCTGCATCCCCCATCCACAACTCACCTCTGCAGTACCCATCCACAACTCACCTTTACACCCTTGTCCACAAATTACCTCTGTCTTCACCTCCTGTCCACAATTCACCTCTGAACCTCCTGTCCACAACTCACCTCTGCACCCCTGGCCATAGCTAACCCCTAAAGACAGCTCACCTCTGCACCCTTCTTCCACAGCTTATCCCTGCACCTTCCCCCAACAGCTATACTCTGCAGCTCTCTTCCACAGTTCCTTACTTCTACACCCCTCCTCAGCTCTAACTGCGGCACCCCCACAGCCCTCACCTTTGCACACAACCCCACCCTTCCCTTCATTACCTTGCTTACCTCTGCAAAAAAGCACAAACAGTGCAGTAAGTGTACACTTAGTTGTAGCTCTGCCCCATTAACTAGGAGGAGCATTATCCGGCAGGGGTGTCACCATCTGGGCACCAGGTGGCAGTTCAGCCTCCCAATCTTCTCCTCTGCATAACATAGTAGAGTGCATTCTGTTGTCAACAGAAAATCTAGGTAAAATACTATCTGATAAGAGTGCAGCACAGATATTGATCACAGGAAGTTACCAGCTCACTTGATTTCTGGCAGTATCAACAGGTATTTTTTTTTACCAACAACCTATGAAAAGTGAGTGGTTCTAGTATCAAAAGATGAATAAACTTGTGTAATCAAACACGTCTTAATAATACTAATGATACTAAATATGCACAAACATCATTAAATCGATATAAAATCTATAAATATAAAAAAAAAGTCAGTCCATGTGTATTTTTATATTTTTGCGAGTGTTTGACCCTTGACATCCAAGTGCTGTGATGGTACCCCCACATAGACTTTCAGTAACCAAGTTATATTGACCCCTTGGTAACAAGTAGGTCAATATGTGCTTGTTTATTGCCCAGGGTTCATTCTCTCCAACAATCCCCCTCCAAAGGGTCTCAGATCTCCCACCTGCTCCTCAATCAGATGGCTCCAATTCAGAGGAAACAATTCTGGAAAGAAGGGTTTATTGTGCAACACATTATTTTATTAACATTTCAAACATTAAAAATGTGGTAATTACACTCATAGGTCTAGTGCCTAAATGGTACTCAGTGTATCTGGCCTAACAAGACAGAGCGAGAAAGATGGCCACCATCACTCTGTGTGGCCACGTGTGGTCCACCGGAAGGAAATTACATCACAGGAAGTGACATACGTGGCCATAAGTACCCATCTCAATGCATTTCGTCTTTCCTGGACATCTTCAGGAAGCTGGGTATCTGCCCAGGGTATCAAATATGTCAGCTATGCCATAATATTTATTCCTATATATCAGTCATGGTGAACCTCTGCACCCCAGATGTTTTGGAACTACATTTCCCATGATGCTTAACTACCCTGCAGAGTGCATGAGCATCATGGGAAATGTAGTTCCAAAACATCTGGGGTGCCAAGGTTTGCCATCACTGCAATATTTAAAATGTTTTATAATTTATTGATTGCCCAAATGTACTGGAAACTGTAGGCATAATTATTTTTAATAGGTGTTCCCCGAGACCTGAAAAATATTTCAAGGGTTCCTCGGGAGTAAAAAGGTTAAGAAAGGCTGGTCTACTTTAATTTAAAGTGTATGATCTCAAGAATTTGCTAGAAGTAAAGGGAATATTCTAAAAAATGTATCACATCCTTATTTGTACATTGTAACAGACTTTTTTGAACATTGCAGCATATGAAACATTTCTTTCACTAAGACCTTTTATCTGTGTCTGCAATTAGATCAGATGTCGCTAGTTGAATTATTTGAATGCTATGATGCCAAAATAAAAATCCTTCCCAATGGCTGATTATGAGTAATTTTAGTGCAAGCCCTTAGCATGAGTGTGTGCAAATGGTGTGGCCTTTTAAAAGAATTTGATACCATCTGTTTTATAAGCAAGCCAATACATAACTTCAGATCACTGGTTGAGGATGAAAAATGTGACTTCACATGACTTTAAAATGCAAAGGCCATCTCTCCTCTCTCAGAAGGCAGGGAAATTCAAACAATTGCAAAAGCATAACTGTACGTCATATACCTTGTAAATAGCAATATGAATAGTAGGCCACATAAAGCATCCTTACACCTGCATTCATAGCTTTAAATTAATAGTTACAGAATGAAACCAAAGTACCCAAAGTCATACCAAAAAATATCAAAACTGACCAGCTCATCTATGAACATTATGGGTGTAATTTCAAAGGGGCAAATGGGCACACTCACACTGGTTTATTGTGTAGCACCCTCCTAGGTAGGTGCTAGGTAAAGGCATTGTTTTGCTCCATCTGTTTATCAGGGCAGCCTGATCAGTAGTTTTGCCTGTTACATGTGTCCATGTGTGATTGTCTTGGTCTGAGGGAGTGTCCCCACTGTATCCAATAGGAGAGCCTTTTGGACAGTGGAGGAAACCCAGCCAGTGACACACAAGCTTTTGTGGCTGTCCCAGAGGGAGGGCACAAGAGTGGTGCATCCTGGGATAGGTTATAAAAGCCAGGGGCAAATGTGACAGGGCATCTTTGGGTGGGAAGCCAGGTCCTAGGAGGAGGGTGGCGGTTTGTCTCTCCTCCTATCAGCAAGGAAGGTGGTCACAGGCAGTCAGCCTAGTGGACCAAGTGTGGGATGCTGAGACAGGAGGTCCAGGATACTGACAAGTGGAGCTGAAGGCAGAGCAACCCAGGGAAAAACAGTGTTCGTGAGAGTGACGGCAGAGTGTGAGATTGCCTGGTCTTTGGTCACGAGTCAAACGTGAATATATCTATCATACAGGGAATATCTTATCACTATTTCCCATTCCATATGTGATAGGGTGATCATGAATGGTCTCGTTTCGTTCAGTATTTTATTTGGCATTCAAATATACACTTTCTAGAGACATATCTTGTTTGGGTATAAATTTATTAATTTGTGTGTAACTGTGGTCATTTTCCTAATGAACAATTTGGCTGTGGAATTACAACACAGCCTGGTCAGCCGTAGTGGACATCTGGCAGGATGTGCTGAGATAAGGTTTGCTTCATTTATGACCCGGCCTGCACATCTGCCAGGATGTGTTGAGATAAGGTGTTCTTTGAAGCTCTGCATACTAAGTTAATTGGGGTGGGGTGGGGGCTGGTGATTGAGTGGCCTTTTGGTTTGAAACTGTCATGGCTGAACTCTGAAACAAAATGGTATCCCCGTGCAGGATATCATTACAGTGAGTACCAGGAAGCTTGCAAGGGGTCTGCCCAGGAAGGGGACCACTCCAGTGGAGAGTCAGTGGACAAAGGGCTAGCATGTATGGGAAGTGAGAAAGGGGGTGCCAAGTCAGGACCCTGACGAGAAATTCAGTCAGGAACCTATTTTCTACTTCACTTTAGTGGCAAGGTGAAGCAACAACCTTGCTGCACTCATTGCAGTTAGTGTCCTCAGAAATTGTGCATAGTTCAAGTTGGAGTATCCCACTCATCCATTCTCCCATAAAAGTTTCAAAATAAAACACAAAAAACAAATCCCCTGGATTCATTGTCTGAGCCAAGTCTTAAAGTGATACATTTTACGGACTGTTGCTATCGGTAACCCCGGGGAATCCACACTCAGCAGCTCCCAAGGGGGCAATGCTACAATTGATTATCCAAAATTTGAAGGGCAACTCCATTTTTTTTGGGGGAAAAAAACGGAGCAAATAAAAAAAGAAAAAAATATAGCATATGCAATTGCAATGTTAAAAAAAAATATTTTTCCTTTTCAATCTGCAGCTCTGTAATTTTCTGTAAAATGCAATACAATATGGTTACCACAGATGGTGCACAGAACGCCCCCTAGATGTCAGTTCCTGATTGGCTTACTTGTTTTCCCAGAAGTCTGCACTAAGATACAAATTACCTTGCATTAAAACTGGCATTTTTTGGCGAGATACTTGAAAGAGAAATCACGTCTAAAGGTTTGGTAAAGATTGCGCATGGGCACAGACAAACAAACAGCTATTTCTTCAGAATAGTTAGGGCTCTACAACAAAGTTTGTTAGAATCCTTACAATGTATATAGATCACCCAGAGGGGAATATTTTTTTCTTAACAAAACTGCACTTACTCTTTAAAGCATATCTATTTTATAGCAGAGAAAAAAGGATAGGGTGGTATGGGCTCTGGCTGCTCAGTGGAAATTGTAGACCGCTTGCTTGACAAGGTAGGAAAATCACAGCCTAGACTGATCTCTAGTATTTAAAAGTAAGATGCAGAGTTTTACTATCCAGTCTGCACTAGGAAAATTTTCCTTCACCTTCTGTCCCAGAGGCACAACAGGAAGGGAAAATAGAAAGGAAAATTCCAAGAGACGAAAAAGGTGACACTGTTTCTGATGTGCATTGATTTATTTTTTTTTTAATTGGTATTGTTATGTACCATATGTCTGTTTTTGTTCTGCCTGTTTCGCAGACTACTTTCTGTTGTAATGTGCCATGTGCTTTGCTACAGAACAAAAAAAACTATAAATAAAAAAAAAAGAGGTGAAAATATCTCTCTACAAATTGACGTGAAACCCTTTATAAGGCAGTGTGTAACAGATCCCCAATACGTGGACCAAGTATTTCTGTCTTAGGTCTCCAGAATCTCACGTGATGCAGTGACCTGGCCCCTGAATTCCCCCCAAACATCAGCCTAAGCTCGATGAAGGGTAAAACAAAAGACACTTTATTCAACAACTCACTTCCAATACAGTCTCATGTGTTTGATTTCATTATCATATGCAAATGCAATTGCGTACAGAACATAGTCAACATACCTTGGTCATCTGGAAAGTGACAATAGGTGAATGAGACTTGAACATTATCATAATTAACTCAACAAACAACAAGCCCAAAACATAGCCGAATACGCATTCCTAGAAGTGTGAACACACTCCACCTCTAAACAGATGAAAGCAGAAGATATAGGCTCTCAGACTGCCTGTCTCTATTTTCAACACACCTTATTATAACTTAAGTGTCAATTCACATCCCCCCAGTATACCATAGCTGAGTCTTATGTCATTAGCATCTGTTTAGCCTCTCATGGTGTGAAGTCCTTTGTTGTAATATGCAGCTTAGGCCCAAAGTCTGTGTCACTTGGGGTGACAGGGACTTGCATTCAAAGTAACAGTACTCCAAGGGTCCCCCAGCATACACCCCCAACCAGAGCCGCGGTCCCCCCTACAAGCCAGGGCCGTATTCCATGGGCAGGAGGCTGGCCTCCACACTCCTCCAGTAACCCGTGACGAACGTCCCAGCAAATGGGCGTTTGTCACACAGTGGTTGCCAGAGCAAGGGCCGATGAAGAACAAGATTTCTAAAAAAAAGCTTAGGTACAGGGGGCCTAATGCAGCAGACGTCAGACTGCCGGAGATAATGGTGTTGGATTTATAGGATTCTAGAAGAACTACTTTGTGCCACTACCACCTACTCTAGCAGATGTGTAAGGAGGTATAGGACCACATTGTATTTTCCTGGTGTGGGTTATGGTGTAGTCTTTTGAGGCTGCCATTATAGGCTCTATATTTTTTTAGTTGGTTGAGGAGTCACTCCTGCTCACTTAGGAGTATAAATAGAAATGTGAGTAGAGCCTGCAGGTGTTGTTGCAGAGAGTAAAAAGTAAGAAGAAGACTGAACCCTTGTGAGAAGGGAGACTTCTAGTTCCAAAAGGACTATGGAATAATCTAATCTTGGAGCTTACCCTTTGTGGGGGAATCTGGGCCTTTCCTTCTTGGGGAGCTAGCCAGCAGAATTTGCACTTTAACATTAAAACTGAGTCAGAAGGGAAGTCTGTAGATGCTAGATTTTGCCAAAATTTAAGGAATAAATTCTTTATTGCTTGAAAATGAAAGGTATTGTTATAGAGAGGTTGTGGCATGCTGCTGAAGAAAAGGTTTTTGTTAGGCATGATACCTAATCAGTCTGGACCTAACTTTTTAAGAAATTACTGGTTGTCTTATAAATGTGGGCTGTGCAGAGAAACTGGGCTCTGTCTGGGAAAGGGGGTAGTTGGCCTGTCAATGGCCCATTCACTGCTGTGATATGGAATGTCTGGGTCTTCCTTCTCTTGTACTAAGCTATATAACTTTGAGCCTCCTCATCTTCTTGGTCTTGGTGTGGAGTCGGACCCTGGGAGCAGTTAAAGTGATGCCTCTTTTTTTTTAAGGGTAGGGGTGGCTACGGACGAGTCAACCTTAATATCAAACTATCGAGGTCAAACGTCATGGCCACACAAGATGCATTGAGGTTAATTTCAACTATTAATGCAGACAAAAGTCAGTTATTACAGGTAATAGCAGCCATTTTGTGCGAGTCTAGTAGAACATAACCTGCCCAATATATTGTAGAGGCACAATCCTGGAGGGAAATGCCCCCTTGCCTCCCAGGCCTGGGGAATGAGTTAGGAGTTGGGGGAATTCTTTATAACTGAGATTGCAACAGCAATAAGCAACTACAGGGGTTCTAACCCTTTCCCACTCCACCAAATACGGAGAAGGTGTTTTGACTGGGTTTCCAAATTTTGCAAAAATGCAGTCCTACGTACTTTGTAAGCTGTTTTTCTTTAATGTCCTAGGTAGGCACCAAACACATTTAACTATAACTATTAGCATGAGCTTTCTGCAAAGGAACTGAGTGTACTACTTAAAAAAACAATGACAAGAATGACAACGGCTCTATTGTAATGAATCTGCAGAACATTGTCTGGAATTCTAGTGATCACATTTCTGGAGTGATTATTGATGCCAGATTCTAAATTCAGGTGTTTGCCATCATCCGTCCTGGCTGCCAAGAACATGTTACATAGAGTACAGTGGTGGCCAAAGAATGCATTCTGGGTGTCAGAGTAAAGAATGACCAGCAGCAGGATACAGTCACTTGTTAAAAGCGAAATGTACAAAGTACACCAGACTTAGAGCATAACTTTATCCATAACATCTTGATAAAAAAGAACGTTCTTTAGCAAGGAACATACATTCCACGTTAATAATTATTCTACCAAAATTAGTGTGTGCTGTAAATTGTCTCCAGCATTGCTCCTGCTTCTTCTTGTTGGAGACTGACACTTTGCTGAAGCTCAGACCCCCTGAACAGCAGTAAATCATAAAGCGGAATTAAACCCGTCAATTTAACAGTTACAAAAATTAGTTACATTCCTGGAATGCTGCAATTGCTGTGACATTTGCTTGTGTCCCTGGCCAAACTATCAAACCATTAAAAGGCTGGTGTCATAATTGATCAATATGGCAGTTGCAGATTAAACAGAAGCAGCTTTCTTGGCTTTAAAGATAGGAGTGTTTAATTCCGCTTTAAGGCTGTCAGCAGATCGGCCTCTACAAATTTGTCAGTCATTTGGAAATGGAGTGAAGCTGAACATGCGCAGAGCAGGGTGAGATTGTGTATTACTGGGTTTTAAACAGTATAGGCACCCATTTTTAAGGTTTTACATAAAAGGGGCCAGCCTGAAGTGATCTAGCAGGACTTTGGCATTTGAGATAAATTATATGAAAACGGATGTAATTTAGTAATGCTTTATAGTGACATGGATGTGCAAATTCTTGCCTAGTGTATAATCTAACAGAAGATGCAGAGGCTCCTGGACCCATGAGTTTAAGGAACACTGATATACCATCCATTCATAGTGCTGTGCCACAGCCCTGACTCCCGTACTCATGCGCAGGAGTGATGTCATCGCGGCTTGGCCATTCAAATGGCTGGAGCCCACAAACCCAGAAGAAAGACCAGGTGAAGATGGAAGTCATGTAAGTGGTGACAGCGTGCCGTGGGAGGGCTTAATTGTAAGGTGTTTCATAATGTGCTAGTATGCAAAGCATACTAGCACATTATGATATTACTTTATAGGGGGCACAGAAATGTTTTTTTTTTCTATTGCACTACTACTTTAGACTGACCATACACAGTTATGAAACAAAGCATACAAATTCCTACATCCACACAAACGAGGAGCATGGAAGAATATTCCCCCTCGGCGGAACATTGTTATCTGACAGTGGCACTCGCTGCTGTCACATTACACTGATCAGTAGCTGCAGGTGACGATCGAGGAACATTGGCCAAAATGTTCCTTTAGTTTCACAGCACCCAAAAGTGCATACATGGTAAGTACTGTGTAGGTGTAACACATACAGGTATTTACAACCTCATAGAGAGCTCACAGATCACAATACCCTCCCTGGCAAGGCCTTTTTTTTTTCATTCAAAAGGACAGATATTTGTTGTGTTCATGCTCCATCATCCAGCACCTTCATCCTGGACAGAGATCCTGGCTCAGAGATGACACAATCATGTAAATGCTGGTTCCTTCACAGTTCTTGGCTGTGCTTCCATACCAGACACTGTCTCCAATGCAGACCAGCAACCCCGATAAAAGCATAGGCCTGGCATTACTGAGCTCACTGCCCGGCTACAGCGGCCTGGCAGGGAGCTCACCAGCACTGTGCCTGCACATTTAACAGGCTCAGCATCACTGAGTGCCTGTTTGTGTGCGTGTGGGCACCTGCATACATACACAGTCAGTGTTTCTGCCCCTGGCTACTTTAGGTAGCATTTGCCCCCAGCATTGCCCTGAGTTCCAGTATAGACTGGGTGGCGAGTGCTAGAATGCATGTTCTGGCACTCAGTAGCGGGACATGTCCTGGATCCCCAGGACACAAGACGTTTAAATACCTGGGAAGATTGGGAGCTGATGGAGAGAGAGAAAGAGTGGGGGAGTTGGATGCTGTAGCTTCTGGAAACACACTTCTAGGGACTTAGGACTCATTTACATTTGTGTTAGCCCTCTGAACAGTGATTCGAGGTGGATCACTCTTTAGAAGGCTTCTGACAGGTGTAGAGGAGGCATTATATCGCTTACTGATTGCTTGTTTTAACTCCCAAAAGCTCACAGCTTCATGTTGTATGCGGTTGCAGAGTGGCCCTATTCGGGTGAATGGATCACGTTTGATGGGCATTACTGCCGTCAAATACAACAGTGGGAATAACATGCACACCCCTGTCCACTGCGTTTGCAGTTTAAGGGGAAGTTGGGGGGCAGTAAAAACACATGAACACGAGGCCTTAGTTCTGAAGCTACATTATCTTGGGCTGTTTTTCATTCCTTCCATCACTGCTTGGTGAGTCACTGACCTGGAACAAGCTTGTACATGTCTTGTGTTAGGAGAATTTCACTTTTCCGCTACTTGAACATAATTTCTTCAAATCATTGATAGTACGTAATAATATCACATGCTATTTAGAAATATAGGTTCTTTGGAAAACAATTACAGTCTCTGTAGGGAAGTGACAATTACATTATTATACTGCTGTGTATGCTATTAATATTTGTCATGTTTATAACTTTCTTTTTGTAAACTGTGCTGTAAGACATATGATAGCTAGAAATCACTGCAGTTTGTCATTTTGGAGGTTCAATCTGCACCCATTTAACCATATTTCCGTAATGTACACCTTTCATGAGAGAAGCTTATGGTCTGCCATTGCTAAATGCTGGTGGTCCTTGCTTCCCTTGGGCAAGGTCTGGCCCTTTAAGTGTAGCACCCTTTAGTGTGCTGCTAGTGGTAGTGAAGGCAAATTCTAGTCTGGTCCAGGGCTAAGCCTGAGTCATTGAATCTGGGTCAGGGTTACTAGAGTTCAGGGCTGGATGACTCGTCCTGGCAGCTCTCTGGTGCCTCCCCCTGGTTCCAGAATGTTGGAGAATATTCTAGAAATTAGTGAGAGGAGGCTAGGAGGGTTGTCCTGCATATTTAGGGGCCCTTAGCCAATCCCCCGGAAATGGGCCTGGCAGGGAACTATGGTGCCCTTAAATAGACATGAGCCATGCCAGCAAGGGAGTCGAGTGGAAGATGGAGAAGCAGTGCAGAAACCCCTGCAGGGGAGGGGTGTTACCTCGGGCCCAAAGCTGGGGGGGCTGGCCTGGAAGGATCCTACCACAGGAGGCAATTGGAGGAAAGCTTTCCAGAGAGGCAGAAGGAGCAAAGAGAGACAGAGTGAGTAGATCAAAATGGTGCAGGGACAGACAGGGAGAGAGACTGCCATCTGTAGCTGGTCTCTCTTGAAGACAGCAGTGTGCTTATAGTTGATGTAAGCCCTCACATATACCCAGTGAAGTGAACAGCCTCAGATGATACACAGAGATTAAACAAATCTCCCTACATAAGCTTTACGTGCATATCTGCTGTCTTCAGCTTTATATATTCTTTAGAAAGTGCACATATTGTTACAGATTTTCTCTTCCTGTTCAGCACTGGGAGTGTTGTGCTGGTATACACTGTGAGACAGCTGATTGGAGAAAAGGTACACACCCCCACTCCACATAAGCAGAGGAAGGAAGGAATGTGCTGTGAATAGACCAGCTTTCTGCTAATCTATTTATATCACCCACCCCGACACAAAATTCAGCCTGGTTTTATCTCAGTTGACAGAGAACTTTGTGAGAAGTTATCATGCTGATAACAGAAGAACGGAGCAGGAGAAAGTTATGGGACTTAGTGCTTTGGAGAGAGATAAGAAAACACTGCAGATATAAGTGCCTAGGTCAAATTTCATGAATCAGGTTTACATCCACTTTAAGTTTTCATCTAACCTTGCCCTGGGAGATCTCCAGTGTGTCAGTGGGGTAGACTGGGAAGAATAAGTAGCCAGGTGGGCTGGTGAAGTGACAGCCAGATGGGCTAGCATTTTCTGCAGAAGTGGAGCTGGGATCAATGTCTACAGGGAAACAGGAGTTGCAGGATGCAGTTCACTCCATGTGCGGCTTTTCCAAGGGACTGCAAGTTCCTAAAATGTAATGAGCTGTTGCTAAGCTGACAAAAGGACTGTTAGCTCCTAAAAGAGTAAACCCAGCAGAGCTGTGCAAAGGGGCAAGATTTGTGCAGGAGGAGGAAGTGGAAGCTGCAAACAGAGAGGAAGTTGTCCCTGGACTTACTGTTGTTTGTCAAGTTAGGCATCCCATATTCCCTACCCCATCCAAGTTATCATCCCCTAATAAAACAACAAAAACAAGCCAAATAACTGTTTTCTGTGTCTGGATGCAAGAAGCAAATGCTGTGTGACTGGCTGTGCAGCAATGGGTAACCCCGACATTTGCAGTTCTCACGGGGATAGTGCTACATAATCTTTGGCTGTCCCTTTGAATAGGATAGGGCAAACCTGATCTCAGTTTATTCATTGCTATATACACAAATCAGTCATAACTTTATGACCACCTACCTATAATTGAGTAGGTCCCCCTTTTGCTACCAAAACAATCCTGTGCCATTGAAGCATGGACACCACTAGACCTCTGAAGGTATACTGTGGTATCTGGCAGCCAGATGTTAGTAGTAGATTCTTTAAGTCCTGTAAGTTGTGAGGTGGGGCCTCCATGGATTAGACTTTTTTTTCTAGCACAGCCCACAGATGCTTGAAGGATTGAGATCTGGACAATTTGGGGGCCAAGTCAACAACACAAACTCATTCTTGTGTTCCTCAAACCATTCTTGAACCATTGTTGCAGTGTGGCAGAGCGCATTATCCTGCTGAAAGAGGCCACTTCCATCAGGGAATACTGTGTCGGGGGGGTGGGTGGTACATGTCAAGTTACATCAACTTGCATGGCAGGACCCAAGGTTTCCCAACAGAACAATGTCCTACCCTCCCATAGCGCAGGTGTGCCAAAAATCGCCGAATACCATGTGGCTGGCTTGGAACTGTGCATGTACAGTTGGCCCGCTGCCATGTTTTTTACAGACAGTGTAAAGATCTGCTGATTTTTAAAAACTGTAAAAATTACGGACAGTTGGCAACCTTGAGAGAAAGTGGTGGAAGCATTGGTACATAGTTGCCAACATTTGAAAATCATTTCTAGGGACACTTTGCATCACAGCTATCAATTACTTACTTGAAAATGTACCACACCCACTTATCCGAAGCTCCGCCCACTCCGTATTATTAATCTCCATCTTTTGAAATCAGATTATAGGGTCTACTGATGCATTGTAAATACAGGAGGCTGGCCACTCAGTATGGTGCGATTCAGGGAATGCTTTGCATCTTCTGAATGAATGCAAAGCATTCTCTGATTGGACAAGGTGCAGATCATGACGTCCCTACCCTGCCTCTCTACCTTGTCCAATCAGAGAACACTTTGCATTCATTCAGAAGAAGCAAAGCATTCTTTGAATGGCGCCCATGCCAAGCAGCAAACCTCCTGCATTCACAAAGCAGGAGAGCAACCGCTTGTCCCAGGATCGGGAAGCAACTGCAGATCTATTTCGGTGATTTCCAGCTTCCAGCAGCATTTGGCAGGTATGGTGTATACATCATTATATCGGTCCAAGCTCATCCAATGTAACTATGTATAACATGCCAATGCCGGGAATTTTTATAGTTAGTTAGGTTTTTAGGTACATGAGAATAATTTTGTGTTAACAGGTCGTCACACTCGGAGTGAATATTTAAAAGTTTGATCATCCCTTTTATAAAATATTATGCTAGGAACTTTTTCTCATCTTTTTTTCCTCTTGTGGTTTATAGAACTATCCATGAATATTTAGAGTAAATATGACCATAAAATAAAAGTGCATCAGTTTTAAAGGCGTCCTATTACAATTAAAATGACATTTTATACTAAATTAGTTGTAAATTAATTATAAATATAGTACAAATTCATGTCGATTATTTATCTCTTTCCTGTTTATAAAAGCCAGCATTAGTCAGACTATCCCAAGTGCAGTAGATGCTTGGTACATTGCCATAAGGATGACTAGGCTCTGTACAGAGTAGCTGATCTGTTTCTTACAGTCCAGAGACTGTACTTATGTGGTGTAAGTATCAGAGCACTCACGATGGCCACTGACCTGCAACTGTGGTGCCTGCAGCATTGCATCTCCCCCTACACGTGTCAGCTCAGAATTGAGGGGACAAGCGGCAGCTGAGCTCTGTGGTGCCCACGTGGGATCTCCCTCTGGCTAGCGGATGTCTTCCATGTGTACAGTGGAGAGGGGAGGGGCCTCCGACCCGGGCAGCTAATCGGCTCCGGCTAGCAGGTCACTTCCTTGTGTACAGTGGAGAGGGGAGGGGCCTCCGTACCCGGGCCGCTAATCGGCTTCAGTGTACAAGTGAATAGCTTTTGCTGATCCGACCCCTAACTGACATTTTTGACACTTTTGGGGGGGACCAGTGACATTACTATAGTAATTAGTGCTAAAACTATGCACTTTTACTGTAATAATGACAATGGCAGGGAAGGGGTTAACTCAGGGGCGATCAAAGGGTTAAGTGTATGCCTAGGGGGTGTTTTCCAACTGTGGGGGGGGGTTGAGCATGTGAAATCAATATAGAGACCTGTGTTCCTAAATAGGAGGATCACAGGTGCTATGCATTGATTTCAGAGAGAACAATGGTCTGCTGTGTTTACAACAGCAGACCGTTGTTCTCTCTCCACAGGGAGCGATCGTGGCCGCCGGCCCCGTGGATCGGCTTTGCCGCTGGTGAGTGGGCGTACACGCGCCCCCAGGAGCGTTACTGTGGACTGCTGTAAAGGTACAACGTATCGCAGGAACCTGCTGACCTGCCGCTGTATATTTGCAGCGGCTGGTCGGCAAGTGGTTAAGGTCCGCTTTAACCATTTTTACTTCTGTATGTGTTGCTGTTAGATAGTTCTATAGTTTCTGTTTGGTAAAAAGGTTGTCCCCCAGGACAGGAAGAGAGGAGAAATCTCTCTGGGCCCAGGCAGCAATAACACCCATAGGGCTCTTTCACACGGGCGATCCGATCAGATCCGCCTGTCAGTTTTTTAGGCGGATCTGATCGGATCCTCCATGCAGCTCTATGGGGCAGCGGGTGTCAGCGGAGACACCTCCGCTGACACCCGCTGCCATCCGCATCCGATCCTGTGCGTGAAATCTGGACGGATGGAAACCCTATTTTTCCATCCATTCAGTAATCGGAGCGGATCGGATGAGAGCGGACAAGCGGTCCGCTCTCATCCGATCCCCCATAGAGGGCAGCTAGGGCTGAGACACCTCCCTCTCCGCTCTGCAAGCGGAGACGGAGCTGTAATCCGCCGGCTCAGCGGGGATCGCGGATCGATCCCCGCTGAGCAACACGGATCCGCCTACGGAGGCGGACCGTGTGAAAGAGCCCTTACAGGAGTTTTAATCCTTCTCCACATTATCCAAACTAAAAAAAAAAAGGTTTAGGACATAAATACACGTGAATTGTAAGAGTGCAATTGTTCTTTTAGGCATGACATAATTTTGTATTATTTATGGTTTTCTCTTCCAAAGGACCTAAGGTTATCCTCTCTGCTGCCTGGGCTCAGTACAGATAACAGACACTCAGAATACTGTCATAACAAAGATCTTGCCAAGATTACATTTCATAAAGCTAAAAGCTTTGTTTACACAGTTTTATCTCCTATGAATAAAAATAAGTGCACACTTCAGCAGAGGCCTTGGTTTTAGTGTGGGGATCACAGCAGAATGTGCCTGTTGCAGTACCTCTCGGATCCATGTATGGTCCATCTTCTCCATCTGCTGCATGTAACATGCGTCACATGGCGGCTCGTCTTCTTTTGACTTGTCTTGCATGTAGGCATGAGCATATATGGGCAGTACACTGCTTTTTTTTACATGGCCATAGCACATAGCTAGGTCACCACCGCAACATAGAGGTTGCAGGGTTGCTTAGCCCAAACCAGATACTGTAATATGCCCAGATGGTGGTCCTAGACCTCCTCCTTTGATCCTCTTGATCACCACACAGTTAACCAGTTTCTGCCTGTAGTACTCACAGAGGCTCCTGAAATCCAGCTAACCACCTGGGGCACATGCAACATGTGGGCCCCAGCCACCTGACGCATGCTGCATTAGGGGGTACTCACTCTCATCATCAGGCAGAGGACTCCTTTTCCTCCATCATCAACTCTAGGCTTGCACTGGTAAAACACAACACTCCCTCCATTCCCCAGGTATTGCTAGATTATCCTACGGAGGTCTGTTGTAATCAAACTCTTCACTTGCAATAGTCCTGAAAGACCACCCTCAGCAGACTTTCCTTTTCTCCCTGACTCCCAGCTAGACAGGCCCTGAGCCCAAGCTCCACCCACCTTATAAAGGGGTACCCCCCATGACACTCCACAAGAAGCAGGAGCAACCCTTAATAAAACTCTACATGCCTACACTTGTGCACATGGTTTAGTGTGTGTTGAGAAAAACCTTCATTTCTGGTTGCTGGTGCAGTATCTTCTTCCTAGTACCCTATGTGTGAAATTGCTGTTGTTTCTAAAAAATACCTATTGCTGACCCGGTTGCCTGAATCAACCTATTCCTGCTACTCGCCTTGCCTTTCTCTGATTAGACCCAACTACTCTCTTGCATGCTTCAACCTCTGCCTGCATATTGACTATTTTTTTGTCTGCTTGACCCCTGCCTAGACATTGACTGCTCTCTTGTCTCTTGTCCTTCCTGACCTCTGTCTGAACACTGACTTGCAAGTGTCATGTATCCTCAATGTAGCCTAACTCCTCCTGCGACATCCGTGTGGGGAAAACTTAATGGCCTCAACCTGGTGACATCCAGCCGCAAAGTAGCCTGGGGGACACTATGGTCACTGTCCCATCACTCCTTGCTCTGGTAAAGAGTAAGCTGACACTTATGGCCCGTACACATGTACCGATTGTCGGCCGTAAATGTTCAGCCAACGTCCGATTGGCTGATTATCGACTTGTTAGAATGATGCTTCCGACAACCGACTGCGACTTTTCGGCCGAACAAAATCTGGTGTGTTGACCAACAAAGAACGGCCAATTGTTCGTCAGTCAGTACAGATTTCGGCCGACAAAAATGTGATGATCAAGACTGGGCATGCTCAGTGAAGAAAAAACACACGAAAAGTAGACCAGAACATGACATCACTTCTGCAGTTGGTTGTTGTTGGCCGACAAAATTAGTGTGCAGTCTTGAGCACTTTTCAACCAACAAAACAACACCGGACAAAAGACGGCCGAACAGTGGGCTGACAATCGGTGCGTGTGTGCGGGCCATTAGACTCCAGGTGTCACCTGCCATGGGTTGTCACCTGTAACAGTGGCAGCACACTGTGCTTTGGCAAAGCTGCTTGTAGTCCAAGGAGCTCAGTAGCAAAGGATGATAACAGTACCTGAACTAAGTAAAGCTCGCCATACATTATAACATTTTTTTGTTGAATTTCTTTTAGATTTATCTTCAACTATGTAGTGTAAGGCCCTCCTTACTGCATAACAATTTTTAAAGTGTTTAGGTTTGAACTCATATTATATGGTTTTGGTAAATCTAAAGGAAAATTGTACAATAAAGCTGTTTATAATGTATGGCCAGCCTAAAGCTGAATACACACTATACAACTTTTTTGTTGGTAGATTTCCTTTAGATTTACCTTCAACTATGTAGTGCAAGGGCCTTTAGATTTACCTTCAACTATGTAGTGTGTATCCGTCATCATGGAGCAGGAAGAGCAAGTGAATACCGCTTGATATGATTTAATTGGAAGCAGAACAAATAAAAATGTCTTTTATGTCAGGCTACCTTTTATTTCATTCATTCTGTAGGATTTATTGTGGATATATACAACATGTAGTAGTAATGCTAACTATTGAATTCATGTGATATACTCTCAGAGCATTGGGAATGGGAAATATCCCACGATCTTTAGCCCCAATAATGTAAATTGTGAATCTCTATAAGGATACGGGTTTGAAGCTAGAAGCAGCAAAGCAAGTATAAGGGGAATTTGACCCTAGAAAACATTTTTCCAGGACACAGCTAGAAAATCCACCAGAAAGATTTCATTTTTGCTACTTTTCTATTGGTGAAGAAGGGTTAGAAGGTGGCTTTAACTTCTAATAAATGTAGCTTCCCCTCTAATGTATGATTGGCATACAGCAGATAAGTAGAAACATGGGGGACCCAGCCCATTTCTTCATATCCTCAATGCATCAGATCATGGGCAGCAGATACTGATTTACAATCAGAACTTTTAAAACTGGTAACACAAAATAGCAATGAAAGCCAGCTGAAAAGAACATACAGTCCATTCCATTGAGAATGACTTCCTGTATAGAGAATCCTCATAATACGATTCTGGTCATTAGTGCTTATAATAAAATATTACTAAAGTATCCCTGCTCAAAAGACTTTTAACTTCATCCCAACAACAGTGATAATTACTGCCACTTTGGTCTCATTACCTTTTTGAGGGAAAGTGCACATTGCTCAAACCATTTTCTAATCTAATATAGAAGAATTCTCTGTAATAGGTAATAGCTGCTCATTAGATATTGTAATCCACACTGCACAGTCTGGTACTGCCTAACTCAACACCGTTTTTTTGATTTGTTACATTAATCTTTCTATTCTCCCATTATGCTCTGTCCAATTGTTCTGTAATAGATCACAGAATAGACATTCCAATATGACCTACTCCATCAGTTACAAAAGGTCAATGAACAAAGTGTTTCAGTTCATAGACACTGCGAAACTTCAGACTGATGACGTGTGGATCACTTCATCTTGGTGCAGAGATAGAGAATAGACACCAAATGTTATTTTTTTAGTGTTACTGTCACTGTGATAGTATACATTTTGCCAGATGTAGAGTTAGTAGTTTAATTAGGTTCCGGTTAAAGCATAGTGTGACGAGACCCATGCTCGCTCGCTTCCGCCCTCCCGACACTCCTCTGTTTCTAGTCAGTCAGCTTGCAGATCGCAAACGTCTGATGGTTCGGTCAACCAAGGCTCCGGGATCCGAACTACAGCTATGTGCCGTCCGGAATCCATTAGAACAAACACCAAGCAGGCTGTATGTAAGTTCAAACAGGAAGACAATTTATTGGAAGAACACAGCACACTTTTATACAGAATTTGGAACATCCTGCCCCCAACAACCGCCCTCCCATTGGTCAATTGCAAAGTACCTGCAGTTCCCCTTCAGGTCCTCTCCAGCCATGCAAATGAGGATTGGATAGCTTGACCAGAAGGACTGTTATGTGCAATGAGACAGAAGCCCCAGGGGGCAATCAATGTACACAATAGCCAGACACAGAACAATGGTTCCATAACAAGCCCCCAATACACATTACTCTGAGTGTCAATACATCCCCTAGCAGACAACAGGTGAGTTCATTAGCACACCCGACAATAGGTGAATGGAAAGCCACCTCAGACAAAAGCAACATTGCCAGACAGTCCGTCTCCTCATTGAACTTCCTGGAATGACCATATTAGGAGTTGTACTTCCTGGTCAGATACCTCATACTGTACAGGGAATAAAAATCTTCATATTACAAGGGAGACATTATTCCTGAATATGACTGTCCCATTTGTAGTAGTCCAAACCATATTTTCAGTGTTCACCACCCTCCTGGTCACCCTGCATCCATAACAGATGCAGGGTGACTTAAACATAAGAGAGCCCCATAAGGCTGGGCATGGTGCCCCCCAACCTCTCTAACGGAATTTGGGGTCCACAACCCCCATGCCCAAAGTGACTCCCGTCACACATAGCTAAAGGAAAAACTTTTTTTAGTTTTGCATAGTGGAGAGGGATTAGAACCAGTGAGGTTTTTATTCCTATCTGTGCCCCCGTTAAGGAGATTTACTTTCTCTATTTATCAGTATCACCAAGAAAAAAAATCCCAAATCTTCCAATGGGGACACTAGTTCTTGGGACCCTAGTAAGAAGGGATTTCCTTTCTCTCCCTGTTTTGGCTTTGGGGCAGAAAGTGAGGAGAAATCTCCCCAATGGGACACAGATGGCTTAAAAAAACCGACATGGGGTTATACAGTGGTTGTAAAAAAAAAAAAAAAAACACTAAGATTTGCATATGTGACATCATGTTTTCCGTTAAAAGCGGAAGTGATGTAACATTCTTTTGCTTCCCCTTTGTGATAAGACAACTAGCTAACAGGTGGGAAGTCTCACTTTCATCATTTATTGCATGCGTTGCTAGTCATACAGAGTTATGTCAGAGCTTACTGAGTTTCAAAGAGAGCAAATTGTTGATGCCTGCTTAGCTGGTGCCTCTGTGACTAAAGTTGCCAATTTATTTGCAGTCACAAGGTACAGTATTAAAGGTTATGACCGCATATACAGTTTCTAGGAAAACGATAAGCATAAGTACGGTTGACATGGTCAATTTACCAAAAGAGACAAAAGGACATTGTGCGAAATTGTGACCCATGAAGAGTGGTATCAAATTCCATATTCCACCATCCAAGAATTATATTTGTAAATTCCCAGGAGATTTCAGGCTGTTTTGGATGCCAAAAGCAGTCTAACACCATATAAGGGAACACTTTCATTGTTATACCATACTTGTTTCCATAGTTTTGTTCAACGCCTGTATCCAATATCCAAAATATAAAGAAAAAAAAGGTTTGCCTTTAGTTCTACTCTGTGGTGTACCTAGCACATTTGACACCCGCAGCCTGTAATTTTTTTTTACAACCCCCTTCCCCCTAAAAGCGATAGAAAGAAATACAGCAGTGTGCTGTGCCAAATTGTGGTCATGGTCAAATTGTGAGCATACTTAAACCCTGGGAGCATTCAGGAAAATACACCTGCACAAATGTCACATTGGGAGCAGTGACTGCATCCCAATTGACTTTAATGGGACTGCTACATTGGGATGCATGGAACTCCTGTAAACATGGTCATCACATGGGGCATTAATGTGAACGTGGATCAGATAGTAGGAAAAAGGAAATTTCAGGTATTTAACATATCTTTCACACATCCTGTCTCTCTGCTCCTGGTTGGCATTACTTGCAACAATGGATAAATGTGCCCATGTATGTTGTGAACTCACCCATTCCAGGCTCACCTTCCAGGGCCCAGGCAGGCTCTCCGTCAGTCCAGGCTTTAGGTCAAGGCACTTACTTCTTGAATCCTCCAGGAACCTTTTCTTCTAACCCAGTGGATATAGGCACATCCACTCCTAGTTCAGGGCCTCCAGGCACCCCCCTCTCCTAGTCCAGAGCTTCCAGACACCCCGTCATTTAGTCCAGGTCCCAGGTACCCTCTACCCTAGTCCAGGGCCTCCAGACATCCACTGTCCTTGTCCAGGGCCTCCAGGCACCCCGTCACCATGTCCAGGTCCCAGGTACTTTCTACCCTAGTCCAGAGCCTCCAGACCTCTGCTGTCCTAATCCAGGGCCTCCAGGCACTCCCTCCCTTACCATGTCCAGGTACCCTCTACCCTATTCCAGGGCCTCCAGACATCTCCTGTTCTAGTCCAGGGCCTCCAGTTACCCCCTCACCATGTCCAGGGCACAGGTACCCTCTACTCTAGTTCAGGGCCTCCAGACACCTGCTGTCCTAGTCTAGGACCTCCTGGCCCTTTTGAATACTCAGCTTAATTCGTTTACGAGTGTGAAAAATGAACTTTTCCAGTGTGATAAATATATATCAAAGTTATTTACTCTGAATAGTAGTGCACATAAAAACATGTATGACAATTTTAAGAAGACTAAAGGCTCTGGATTGTGTTCCAATGCTGCAGAACCAATATGTAATCTGATTTCAGACCTGATCCACAAGACAATTGAATCTAATCCAGAGGATGCAGAAATCACACCTTTTTATGAAGGTAGGCAGAATATACACACATTTTAAATTATTGTAGTAAGGTCTGCATGAAGCAAATTGTGATTATTCGGATCTCCTGTAGCTTTAGTTTGTTGTTCCAGAGTGAACCTTTCATTTTCCATATTTCCCAGGAACTTTCCATGATATGTATTATTGTATTTCTGCAATTTTCTCTGTGAACAACTTTTTTCCACAACCATTAATGCATTTTTGTAAACATTTTTACAAAGTCACATCTAATAGGGAACATGGTTCAAATAAGAAAATATAATTAAGGCAAAACATAAATTATGCCTAGCAAGGATAATAGCTTCAATCTATCTGGAAAATAATACATTTTATTGTAAGATATTTTTTATTTTTGCACCATTAAACCTAAATGAAGTAGTTTGCATAGTCATACATTATTTTGTGTTGCCAGCTCTATCTATTGTAATTGTAGCAGTTTTGCTTTAGCATTGTCGGAGTAGACAGACATAACAGGGTTCTTTGTGCAGGTAGTGAAAGTCCACACATCATTGGAGGTTTCAAACTGGCCACAACCAGCTTTATTGCATTTCCATCATCCAACTTATTCAGCGTTTCCAAGATCAAATATAGAAAGCTCCCCAAAAACACAAAACTTAGAAATAGATCCTAACCTTCTGGCACAAACTAGACAGTTCAAGTCCCCGCCCCCTCTCCTTTTTTTTTTTTTTACTGATTTGAGTTTCACCACGGAAAGGTCAAGAAGGCATTTCCAACATCCTCAATAACCATATTAATGAAACTTAAAAAAGGTCTAAAGGCTCCACTCAATCTGCTCCTCCCCAGGACTCTGGTCTTGTGGGGAGGAGCACCCTATGCCACCATATGTGACACCAGTATACAACGTCTTGCATATGATATCTGGTTTTGTAGTTGTATCATGTGACTGTACCCTTGTTGTTTACTGGCTTATATAACACTGACTTTCCGTTTGTTTTTGTATTACTGTAACTCTTTAAATAAAGAATCTACAAAAAGGTCTAAAGCATGAGAACAATTTGGAGATTTTGGAGATTTTATTGAAAATAAAAAACCTTATCTGAGGAGGATTTAGAGGCTGAACATACAGGTGCATCTCAAAAAATGTAAATATCATTAAAAAGGTAATTTATTATAGTAATTCAATTTAAAATGTGAAAGATTTATTACACACAGGGTGATATATTTCAAGAATGTATTTATATTAATTTTGATGAATATGGCTTACAGCTAGTAAAAACCCAAAATTCAGTATCTCAGAAAATGTGAATATTACCTAAGACCAAAAAAACAGCATTTTTATTACAGAAATGTTGGCTTTCTAAAAAGTATGTCCATGTACAGTATAGTATGCAGTCAATACTTGGTCGGGGCTCCTTTTGCATTAATTACTGCATCAATGCGCCGTGGCATGGAGGCGATCAGCCTGTGGCACTGCTAAGGTGGTATGAAAGCCCAAGTTGCTTTGATAACGTGCTTCAGCTCATCTGCATTGTTGGGTCTGGTGTCTCTCATCTTCCTCTCGACAATACCCCCCAGATTCTATATGAGGTGTAGGTCAGGCGAGTTTGCTGGCCAATCAAGTACAGTGATACTATGATGATTAAACCAGGTATTGATACTTTTGGCAGTGTGGGCAGGTGTCAAGTCATGTTGGAAAATTAAATCAGCATCTCCATAAAGCTGGTCAGCAGGGGGAAGCATGACGTGTTCTAGAATTTCTGGGTAGAGGGCTGAGTTTGGTCTTGATAAAACACAGTGGACCACCACCAGCAGATGACATGGCTCCCCAAATCATCACTGACTGCAGAAACTTCCCACTGGACCTCATGTAACTTGGATTCTGTGCCTCCCACTCTTCCTCCAGTCTCTAGGACCTTGGTTTCCAAATGATATGCAACATTTACTTTCATCTGAAAAGAAGACTTAGGACCACTGAGCAACAGTCCAGTCCTTATTTCTCATGGCTTGACACAAGGAATGCGACAGTTGTAGCCAATGTCTTGGATACGTCTGTGTGTGTTGTGGCTGATCTTGAAGCACTGACACCAGCTGTAGTCTACTCCTTGTGAATCTCCCCCAAATTTTGAACGGTATTTGCTTCACAATCCTCTAAAAGCTGCCGTTATCCTTGTTACTTGCTCACCTTTTCTACCACACTTTTTCCTTCCTCTCAACTTTCTATTAATATGCTTGGATATAGCACTCTGTGAACAGCCAGCTTTTTTTTAGCAAGCAGTCTTCTCCATGATTGTGTAACCTACTGAATCAGACTTAGAGACCATTTAAAGGCTCAGGAAGCCTTTACATGTGTTTTGAGTTAATTAGCTAATTAGAATGTGACACCATGAGTCTACAATATTGAACTTTTTTACAATATTCTAATTCTCTGAGATACTGAATTTTGGGTGTTCACTAGCTGTAAGCCATAATCATCAAAATTAAAAGAAAGAAATGTTTAAAATATACAGTATTACTCTGTGTGTAACGAATCTTTATAATATAGGAGTTTCACTTTTTGAATTGAGTTACTGAATTAAATTAACTTTTTGATGATATTCAAATTTTTTAAGATGCATATTTACATGTTCTATTGAGAAGGTGCATTGTCATTTGCACTGTAATAAAGACTACTAAGGTTGATGTGTACCATATATGTTTAATTGTATATACATAACATTTTATTTTCTCATGACAGAGACATTTATTGCTGCCTAATGTATTTGTAATGTTATGTTCCTTTCTCTTGAAAAAAAAATGTATAAAAACATTGTAAACGAACATTAATCAGTGAACCAGCCCCAGCGTAAAAGTTGTTAGTCAACAGACCAAACAGATGCCATTGCTTAGGGGAGTTTGAAATGGATGTCCTCTATCATTTTTAATTTTAATTTTTCTATTGAACCCCCTGGCATTCTTCTGGCATCTAGAAAGAATGGCTCTAAATTACTGGGGGGGTGCAAAAACCCAGGGATTCTCACTGCATGCAGATGATTTATTATGCTATAAGTTTCAAATCCCAGTGTACACGTTCCCAAAACCATGGAACCTATAAAAGAATTGCATGAGATATCAGGGTTCTGGAAAAATCAGCGTAAGCCAGATCAGGTCCCTCTCTAGCCAGGGAATAAGTCTAACTTCACAAAACAACCGTTTTTTTTTTTTCTTTTTAGGCTGCCAACATAATCTGACTCTGTGAGCCTGTTGCAGATCTCTACTGTTTTCTGTTCTTAAAGTAGGAACTGTGACTAGGCCGTGATTGTTCAAATATTTACAAATTCTTAAAGGAGCTGTAAAGTCAGAAGGTTTTTTATCTTAATGCATTCTTTGCATTAAGCTGCTTGCTGTGGGGGCACTCGACAGGAGGGAGGGGCTAGGAGCAGCAACGAGAAAAGGAGCACCCGGGCTGTCCTGTGTAAAACCAACTGCACAGATGAGGGAAGTATAAGGCCCCGTTCACACTGGGGCGATCCGACTTCCCGGGGTGACCTCGGAGCGGCCGACACAGACTTCATAACATTGAAGTCTATGCAGGTCGCCGTAGGTCACCTTCCATAGAGAAGCTCCGGACCCTTTTTCTAAGTCGGAGCGACTTGTGTCGCTCCTATTAGAACGGGTCCGCAGCTTCTCTATGGAAGGCGACCTACGGCGACCTGTGAGGCGACCAGGTCGCCTCACAGGTCGCCCCAGTGTGAACGGGGACGAACATGTTTGTTGTTTTAAAACAAAAAACATGACTTAACAATCACTTTAACAAGCAGTAAATAAACTTTAAACAATGCCTCTCCCCTCCTAGCAATGACTTGCCAGCCTTTTAATTTCTAACAGAAAGAATGGAGAGAGAAATTTGCTGAGACCAGGCTTCAACAACTTCACAGCCTCTATTGTGAACGTTGGGGTTGAATTGCTCTACAGTAGCTGTAATTACATAGGTAATTGAGGGCTGTTTATATGTATTTATTCCTTGTTCAGAATATGTAAACATTTGATTGTCTATAACCAGGCATCCCTTTTAAGATGTGTAGTGCTCTCTAATCAAAGATCTAAAAATCCCTTTAGATTGTAAGCTCCATGAGCAGGGTTTCCTATTCCTTCTGCACTGTAGTTTGACTATCTCCCTTTATATTGTAAAGAGCTGCACAAACTGTTGGTGCTATATAACTAATAATAATTAAAGAATAATAATAATAATTTAATAATAATATTAATTAAAGGTTAAAACTAGTGTAGTAAACCTTGTGGGGGGGGGGGGGTGTCATATCAAAGTAAATGGCCACCTATTAACAGAACCCTCACTCTCTTTAGGCCACTAGTAGAGGCAGTGAATCATTTTTAGGAGCAGGAGGTATAATTTCTAGAGACTTCTGCCCACACACTATGGTTACAAGATATAATATGCTACTTTTTTTCTGGCAGTTGAAGAAAACCTGTACCAAAGAAAAAGACTTACGCGTTTAAGGCCACCCCAGTATGTGAACTAAGCTGCTAGAACAATACCTTGGCAAAGTATCAACATTATATAAAACAACAATGTGTGCAGCACTAAGACCCCGTTCACACTGGGGCGAACTTTCAGGCGACCTGGTCGCCTGACAGATCGCCGTAGGTCGCCTGCCATAGAGTTACAAAAGGTCAGTGAACAAAGTGTTTCAGTTCATAGACACTGCGAAACTTCAGACTGATGACGTGTGGATCACTTCATCTTGGTGCAGAGATAGAGAATAGACACCAAATGTTATTTTTTTTAGTGTTACTGTCACTGTGATAGTATACATTTTGCCAGATGTAGAGTTAGTAGATTAATTAGGTTCCGGTTAAAGCATAGCTAAAGGAAAAACTTTTTTTAGTTTTGCATAGTGGAGAGGGATTAGAACCTGTCAGGTTTTTATTCCTATCTGTGCCCCGTTCTAATAGGAGCGACACAAGTCGCTCCGACTTAGAAAAAGGGTCCGGAGCATTTTTGGGGCGACCTGAAGCGACCTGCATTGACTTCAATGATATGAAGTCCATGCCAGCCGCTCCGAGGTCGCGGTGCGAGCTGCGCACCGCGACCTGTGAGGTCGCCCCGGCAAGTAGCATCGCCCCAGTGTGAACGGGGTCTAAAACCCCTCATACAAACAAAAATATATATTTTTTTCTGATAAAGCGTGATATCCCAATAATTATGCGCAAATTATGACCATAGTACACATATGGACCTAAATGTTATTGCAAACGAAAAAAATGACCGTACGTGTGTGACAATAGTGAAAAAAAAAACAAAATATGTAAACATAAATAAATGTGTCAACAGGTATTTTAAATCAATCTCTAAAACATGAGATGTAATTCATAAAATAGCATACATATATGACCATGTGAAAAAAAACAATTCATATGAAAAACCATAAAGTGCCAGAGCATAACAGTCCAAAGTATCAAAAGTGAAAATTTGTGCGAATGTGAAGGTCTTTAAGTCCAAAAAAAGGGCAGTTTTTGAGATGGACAGTAGTAGAAAACTGTAGCTGTTTGCAGATCAATGTTAAAAAAATATTATTATTATTATTATTAGAAATGATTTATATAGCGCCAACTGTTTGGGCAGCGCTTTACAGCATAAGGGCAGACAGTACAGTTACAATACAATTCTATACAGGAGGAACCAGGGGAATATGCTCATTAGAGTTCACACTCTAGGAGGGAGAGCCCAGTCAACAATTTAAATAAATTGAAATTACAAAAAGCCTTGCACAGGCACTAAATCACTCTCATCAAATGTTAAAGGTTTTCATTTGAAACAAACCCACTACAAACCTAGAAAAGTAAGGTTATATATAAAATGAAATATGCAAGCAAAAGTCACCTTCACTGAAAACCAAATATCAGTAGATCCAGTGGTATAGGTACAGAAAAATATTTGCAAATTTTGACATTTCTTGCACAAGTCAGATTTGGCCTGACCATCTCCTGCGCTTCCCTGATGGTTTCCTACTGTAATGCAGGGGCATAACTACAGGGCTTGCATTTGCAACTGGGCCCCATGCTCCAGGGGGCCTGTGCGGCTCCCCTGTACACCTGGATAGGAGGGGCGGCAGGGACAGCATGTCGAGAAATCACTGTCCTCCTTTTTTTTTCCTGTAGCTGCAGGAGGAAAATGGAGGAGATTAGTTCCTCTGTATGCTTCCCCCACCACTCCTCCTATCCAGTTCACTTGCGTCCTGCTGTCTCTGGGCCCTGTGTGCTCCCCTGCCCCCCCCCTGCCCCCCCCCCCCACTGTGCTCCCTTCTCTCTCCTGCCAGCTGCTGCAGGGGATGTGTCACAATAGAGAACCAGGAAGGGGTCGGTAAATATCTAATTTACCAGCTCCTTCCTTTTCTGAATGGACAGAGTCATAGTCAGTGACATTGTAAAAAAATAAAATAAAATGATAAGAAAGAATACAATTAAAATACCAAAAAAATAAAAACTACTGACACCAATGGGTGAACTTCCAGGATCACAAAGGTCCCACTTGCTAACGGGCCTTGGCATTCCACCACCCTGGGGAGGCCCCAAGATGGCAGGAAGGGAGCCCACTGCAGAACTTGTGAAAGGGTCCAGCTGCGGGAAAGTAATTAAGGGCCCCAGGATCAGAGGGAAGAGCCCCAGGCTTGAAGGGAAGGGCCCCGGCCAGGGGTTCGGGGGGCCCTTTGTGGTTTCTTGCACCAGGGCCCTGAAGGTTCTAGTTATGCCTCTGCTGTAACGGGCTGCCTCTTTGACAAATTAAGCAGCGCTAGGGGTGTAAAGAACAAAGCCTAGCTTTAGAAAAGTTAAAATATGCATTGAAGTTATAACTCCAGCTGCCTATTTCAGAATCATTCCACATGTGGTACTTGAAGGTAGAAGCTGCATTTTATCAACACATGCTCGGTTTTAGCTTCTCAACTGGTAGGTTAACTTATTCACTACATATTTTACATTAAAAAAATATATATATATAAATAAATAAATGAATAAAATACATTTGCAGTGCAAATTGACTGTATTTTCTGTTTTGTTTTATACATAATATAACATGATATAATATGGACATGAAGAAAATATAGAGCTTGTGCAGACACAACATAACACCAGCATGGAAATGTTTCTCATGTGCAAAGAATCAGTGTCCTTGTTGACTTTGTTGGGAGTAAGCAACATGTCCTATACCATAGCTTTTTCCATGCAGCCCTGAATGGTAGATTTCCAAATTACTGTTTAAAATCAATGATGAACAGAAGGCGTCTGCCATTCACAAATCATGCAGTGCACATTTCCCCTGCATGGTGGTTATGTCATTCATTCATTTATTTAGCTGCCCTCCAGTCACACTTATTGATTTGTAAAGATTGAGCCTTAAAGGCTTCTTCCTTATATAACCTCATCATCCAGGTCTGTTTACATGTGTCAACTCAATGGAGGCAAATTGGAAAGAACATTATTAACTTGCCTGAAGTAGCGTTTTAGCTTTTAGAATTTTCAAATGACATTTATTTTATATTATCAAACAATGTGGCTGTACATGTACTGCCTACCTCACAATGACTTGCTTTACACCATCACTCAATGCAGACATCCATGTAACGGCAGGAGCCGCTGATCTCCGTCAGTGTACAGTGATCAATGGCTGGATAAAATAAGACTTTTACTACTTAGAGTGCACAGATGGTCCCCGGGTTACAAACATCCGACTTACAAATGACTCCTACTTACAAACGGAGGGAGACAACAGGTGAGGAGAAATCTAGACCTAGGAAGGGAAATTCACTCCTGTAAGAGTTTTCATGGGAAAAAGGTTCTCCACTGAAGCTTTATCACTAATCCTTGTTTCCACAACAACCCAACATTTTCAAAATCCAATTGTCATAGGGACAGAAAATGAGGTGCAATCTTCTGAACGAGTACAGACAGCAAAAAAAAAAAAAAAATGGTACAGGGGTGTTAATCCTTCCCTATGCTATCCAAAAAACGTAAAAATTATTCTTTTGGCTGGAGCCACACTTAAAAAATATACCTGTTCCGACTTACAAACAAATTCGACTTAACCGGTTTCCGACCGCCGCACGACGATATACGTCGGCAGTCAGCCCCGGCCAGGCAAAGTGACGTATATATACGAACAAATAAAGTTAACCCCTTCACTACCAGTGTCATTTTGCAGTAACAGTGCATATGTATAGCACTGATTACTGCAGTAATGTCACTGGTAACCCCAAAAATGTCAGTCACGGGTCCGATCTGTCCGCCGCAATGTCGCAGTACCGCAAAAAAAATCGCAGATCGCCGCCATTACGCGTTAAAAAAAAAACACCAAAAATGACAGAAATCTTTCCCTCAGTTAGTAAACGCAATAACTTTTGCGCAAACCAATCAAAATACGCTTTTTGCGATTTTTTTTACCAAACATATGTAGCAGAAAACAAATTGGCCAAAAATTTTAAAAGATTTTGATTTTTACATTTTTTTGGGGAATTTCATATAAAAAAATGTGAAAAATATTGTTGTTTTTGCAAAATTTACGCTCTTTTTTTGTTTATAGCGCAAAAAGTAAAAATCGCACAGGTGATCAAATACCACCAAAAGAAAGCTCTGTTTGTGGGAAAAAAAGGACGTCAAATTCGTTTAGGTACAGCGTCGCACGAGCGCGCAATTATCCGTTAAAGTCACGCAGTAAAAAATCGCAAAAAACCCCCTGGTCAGGAAGGGGGTAAAATCTTCCGGGGCTTAAGTGGTTAAGAACAAACCTACAGTCCCTATCTTGTTTGTAACCCAGGGACCGCCTGTACTGTGCTTCTAAAACATGCAGCAGACTTGTAGAAATAGAAATCTAAATAGAATTTCACCAGTCGCAGAGGCTGAAAATACTCTGATTGTTACAAACATCCCAAATGAGTTCTTGAAAGCCCTGAAAATATAAGCATTTTGTCCTGCATTTTGCACACGTTGCTTTTGCCTTCTATTTCATTCTTAAGTAAATTCGCTAATACGTTCTGTTTAAATTTAACCAAAACTAAAATAGATTGCGCGGTTATCTTTCCCTGGCTGACAGGAACAGCTGTGTTGACTGTGGAATTCATTTTAGAGCTGCAGCTCTCTTTGCAAGCTGCTATCTCGGACTCATGCATCCAATTCAAGTCGTAGTTGAACTACCCTGCAGCAGTGTCACTGTTTAATTCATATTTTTGTTTCATTTATGTTAGTGATTGCCGTTTCAGTTTTCTCCAGAGATTTATTGAGCTGTATTTGGCTAAAATTGTACTCATGTGATGTTAAATGCATTACCAGAGGTTCGATAAATGTTTCAAATTATTTTTATACTACAAATTATACTACAAAACCGATACCTTTTCAGATTTTATAAACATATTATTTGCTCAATTTTTATGTAAATTATCTATTTTCTCATATTGGTCTGATACTAAGAAATGAATGCACTGTGTAAAGTAAGATACGGTCCTATAAAAAGGTTACGTGCAAATAACCATTTTCTGCCTCCATTACATTTTATCCCCCCCCCCAAAAAAAAAAGTAAGAGATCCTGCTTGAGTTGCCTGGCTGCTATGAGTTAACAAATCATGTAAAGTAAACATATCCTCCTCTATGATTATCAAAAACTAGAATTGCTGCCTAAGATCAAGGAACCACAAAGTGGTTTAGAAGTGCTTTATGGCAGTTGAATATATTATCCATGTTTCACCCCCAACATATTCTTTCTATGTTACCCTGATAGCAAGCAAACATCATGGAGATTTGTAGAACTAGAGTACACCTTTAAATGTTGTTATGTTTTAAAAAAGAAGGCAAAAAATTTGGGGGAGCATACCCATGTATTTCTAAAGCTGCTGCAGCTATGAACCAAAAGACATGTATATTAAAAAAGAATTGCATTTGCGCGCTATTCTTTTTTAATATTTAAAAAAGAAGTGTTTAACTCCTATTCAAACCCTTTTTTTTGAGAATATCCCTCTTACCTGGTTTATTTGATGTTACTTACTATATCATATTTGTTTGATACTCTACACCACATGAATCAAACACAAGGCCCGTGGGCCGAATGCAGCCTCCCAGGCCATTTCATGTGGCCCTCACACCCCTCCTGCGGCTACAGCACTCCCCTTGTCTCCACCCCACCTTGTCTCAGCATTCAGCAGCCGAGAGAACAGAACACCTCCTCCAGATCTTGCGCATCTTCGTGCAGCCGCAGGGAGGCTCATCTCTGCCCCCTCTGTCTCAGAAGTTGGCAGCAAAGTGGAGGAAGAACAGAACTCCTCCTAAAGATCCTGTACCTCTCTGTGCAGCTGCAGCACCCCCTCATCTCTGCCCCCCAGTCTTAGTATTCAGCAGTCTCCAGCAGCTGACTCCAGGCCTCCTCTGGTCCTCTTTCAAACCCTGCGCTTTCTGCTTCCTAGCTCTGTCCCAGCTTCTTCCCGGCAGCAGTACCAGGAAAAGAGGGGGGGGGGAACTCTTGACTTCTGATGGTGAGGGTCTCATAACAGCTAATGTAACGGGGAGGGGGATGGTTGGGGTACAATGGACATCTAGTCTTACAGATACAAGCGGCCCTTTGATGGCAAACATAATTTTGTTGCGGCCCATGATGAAATTGAGTTTGACACCCCTGCTCTACACCAACCTTCTCTGTTTGAGGCCAGCCCTCTTATGTTATATGTCCTATTGCACTGCCTATTTGAACATGAAAAAAAAGTGTTTCAAAACAGCTTCGGCACTGGAATAACCAAATACATCTTCAGATTCTGCTACCCTCCTTAGTATTTGACTATTTAAATGAGGGCATAAGAAGAACTTATCCATTTTCCCCCATTGACTTCCTTCTTCAACCCAAGTGCTTTATTGGCCAGCAATCCAATTCCATTGGACTGTTGGGGCTTAGTGCTAGGTATGGGAGGTCTACTGCCCCAAGTCAAAGCCTCTAGAGCGAAGTGAAAACCACAGGTGGTTCCTGGCCCTAGGCAGCACTTTTGGATATTACCATGAGAAGAGGAATTAACTTGCTGATTGGAGGAGAAACTATAAAGATGAGCCCACTAGGAAACTGCTGTTCCTTCACTATCTACTCTAAGACTTGATCAGATTGCAGCTGAGAAAAAAAAATAAATGGGAAAATATCAGTGCCCGAGTGATAAAAGAATGCAGTCTTGCTAATGAATAACTTCCATCTAATATTAATTTGGACATTTCCATAAAAGTACAGGATAAAAGACAATATCCACAGCCTTGTAGTTCTTTCCAGACTGGGAAATCCTTCAACAACCCTGTGAAACAGATAGAGAGCATACCGGTCCGATTTTATATATTGTCAATTAAACTTTAATAAACAATCATATATTGTGCTCACAAAAGTACTTTGCAAAAGAGCATGTACAATAAATCCATCAAAAGTGAGACTCATTCAACCAACTGGATAAAGGTAACCACTGTTGACTCATAGCTTATGTATTTCAAGGTAGCACCCCTCTTCTGAGTTTCTTCAGAGGACTCTGAGAAACAGGGTGTGCCTTAAAATTCTTAAGCCTCGATGCAGGTTTGACACAGAGACTACAAGGTGCTGTATGGGTTCAACAGTGGTTATCAGTATCCAGTGGGTTAAAGGAGTCTCACTTTTGATGGATTCATGCGTTCTTTTGCCAAGTACTTTTGTGAGCACAATGTCACAAGATTAGAGTACATTTTGTTTTACTGAGAAAAAAAAATGGTTATAGCTTGGTATAGGGGTTGATTAACTAAAGGCAAAAAGGCTGTTTTGGTTCACTGTCTGAACTGACATAAGAATCAGGTGAGCATTTTGGTGCAGGAAGTCCCCCAAACCGTCTACGCAATAGCACAAGGTTACTGGGGGGGCTTCAATTATTGAAGTACCAATGGATTCACGAGGATTGATCTGGGATTGCGCAGCATGCACTTGGCCCAGGCTGCTAGGGTCTAGAAAACAATCATAAAAACCACTGTCGCTTACCACTGGGACATTCTCTGTGTCCTGTACTTTACCATTTAAGAAAAATTCTGTAGTGTCAAATCACAAATTTGCTAAGCTTACCCCATATACTGTATATTATAATGATTTTCTTTGCCTATATAGGGCAAAGCAAGAGGTTGAGCTAATTGTCCCCTTGCCAGTAACACATTCTCACATTCCCTTTTTTCAGTAAACACATACACACACACACTCTATATAAAATCTTTACTCACAAAAAAGGAATTCAGTACATGGTATACTCTAGACCAGTGATGGCAAATCTTGGCACCCCAGATGTTTTGGGACTACGTTTTCCATGATGCGAAACTAAACTGCAGAGTGCATGAGCATCATGGGAAATGTAGTTCCAAAACTGGAGTGCCAAGGTTCGCCATCACTGCTCTAGGCATTCCATTTGGAAAGCATAAATAGCAAACAGACACCTGCATAATTGTTGGTCAGCATGTATATAATTGATTGTTTCTCTTTTGAGTAATTCAAAGGTCTGTGTAATCTGATGACTCCTGCTCTTCAGTTCTATCTTACATTGCAGCTAAAAAATACATTTCGGAAAGCTGTTAATCTTGCTTAGAATTTAACATCTGTTGGTGTGAGGGCTACATATGAAATAGTTATAGGTAAAATTGCATGTTTACTACACTAAATATACATTCTCTTTGAGTTACACTGCTGCAGGAAATGATGTAAAAGATTTAAAACCCTTTGTTTTTAAATTATATAATATATATATATTATCTAGAATTGCATAAACGTTTATTAGGATAATGTAATTTCAGAAGTCATTTTCAGTTTTTTTAATCTTCTACTTTAAATAAAATACCTGGTTATCCGTGAAAGTATATACAAGACTCACTCAAGATCTACCGCCAAATCAATGATGTGAAGACAGAGTGCCGGTGCTCAGGCCAACCAGTCCACTGTAGATAAATCCAACAAAAAGCCAGCAACTCGGTGCTTCTTCTTAAAAGATCCTTTATTGATGCACAACAGCAAATACAATGTCCATAGATGCTATTATTCGTGAAAGTCCTTGTTCAGGTACTTCCCATTTTAGGGGGACAACGCTCTCTCCCTCTCTGTCATCTGCGCTCCTGCACTGTCAATTGGGCTTCTAATATAGATTGGCTGTTTAAACGCACAATATACAGACTGCTTTTGTCTCAATCAGTATACCTGCTCTGAAATATGCCATCCCTGGAGTACATCCACATAGGCAGAAAGTGGCTGAAAAAAGGCTGCTGAAAACCAGCATCCCTGAGATGCAACAAAGGATGAAATAAAGTGAAACCAGTGTTTTATTAAAAAAAAAGTATAATATTTATGCTACACAGTTACATAGTAGTTGAGGTTGAATAAAGACGATAGTCCATGCAGTTCAACCTGTGTAGTTGTGTGTGGACGTAATCATTTCACATACCCTTGAATGTTTTGATTCTTGAGATGTATGTCCAAGAGTTTAAAAGTAGCCATACTCCCTGCAGTAACTACCATTTGTGGTAGAGAATTCCACAATCTTGTAGCCCTTACTGTAAAAAAAAAACCCTGCGTAGCCTAAGGTTAAATCTCTTCTCCTCTAATTGCATTGTTTGGCCACGTGTCCTCATACATTCGTTGTGACTGAACAGTTTTTTTTTCTATGTTGAGATTACCGTTGAGGTACATGTCCCCTCTCAGGCGTCTCCATTCCAGGGAGAATAAATCAAGCGCTTGTAAGCCCTCTTCATAATTAAGATCCTCCAATCCCCTAATCAGTTTAGTTACTCTCCTCTGGACTCTCTCCAGCTCCTTCACATCCCTTCTGAGGACTGGCAACCAGAACTGGACAGAATGCCCCAGATGTGGTCGGACCAGTGTTTTATAAAGTGGTAGGATTATACTTTTATCTCTGGAATACATCCCCTTCCTTATGCATGCTAATATTCTGCCGCCTTTGGCAGCTGCAGCTTGACATTGCATGCTATTACTAAGTCTATCTTCCACTAGGACTCCGAGATCTTTCTCCATTTTTGTTTCCCCCAGGGGTCCCCCCCCCAAAGCGTATTGGGCGTTTATGTTTTTAGTCCCGAAGTGCAATACCTTACACTTCTCCACATTAAACCTCATTTGCCATGTAGTTGCCCACTCTGTTATTTTGTTCAGATCATTCTGTAAGATTTCTGCCTCACTATATGAAGTTATTGCCCTATTTAATTTTGTGTCATCTGCAAAAACTGATATCGAGCTAATGATCCCATCCTCAATGCTATTTATGAATAAATTAAACAAAATTGGTCCCAGGACTGAGCCTTGGGGGACCCCACTTACCACCCAGACCAGTTTAAGTACGCGTTATTTATTACCACCCTTTGGACACGCCCCTTAACCAGTTTTGTATCCAAGAGCAAACCTTGTGGCCAATGCCTACAGACCCTATTTTATTAATTAAGCGTTTGTGGGGAACTGTATCAAACACCTTAGCAAAAGCCAGGTACACCACATCCACAGGTCTCCCACTATCTAGCTCACAGCTCACCTCCTCATAGAATGTTAACAGATTGGTTTGACAAGAACGCCCTTTTGTAAACCCGTGCTGATTGCTACTGATGATGATGTTCTCTTTAGCAAACTCTTGGATATAGTCCCTTATCATCCACTCCAGAAGTTTACATACTATTGACGTCAGGCTGACCGGCCTATAATTTCTCAGGACATGCCTCTGCCCTTTTTTGAACATTGGTATCACGTTAGCTTTCCTCCAGTCACCTGGTACATTTCCTGTCAAAATACAATCTGCAAAGATCAGGAACAGTGGTCTAGATATAACCTTACTGAGTTCTTTGCGTGCTTTAGTAAACAAAGGCCTCATTTACACAGGTATAAAGGACAGGTGTTACTGAAGCTTTCTGAATACTTTGAAAAGCCAGTTCATGAACAAACTTACAATTCAGAATGTGTTCACTTTACTTCCAATGTTTTCATCATGCCAATAGCGTTTGTCAGGTGCTGGCAACATCAATTACAAACACCTCATTCGAGCTGGTGATAGAGCACCCCAAATGCACGCAAAACTTGTCTTAAAGTGGTTGTAAAGCCTCAAGGTTTTTCACCTTCTGTGCTGTAGCTCCCCCATTTTTCTTACCTGAGCCTGATCCGATCCAGCAATGTGCACGAGTGCAGTGGCTCCAGCCGATGTCTCCCTCCTCATTGAACAGATTGATAGCAGCAGGAGCCATCAGCTCCTGCTGCTGTCAATCTATTCCAGTGACTTGGGAGCAGGGGGCAGGGCTGAGTCCTGCTGTCAGTGTCAATGGACGCAACAGCAGGACTCAGGAGCGTGCCCGCCTGGGTCCCCTATGGGAAAGGGACTTTCCGTGGGGGCACCTGATAAAGAGGAGGAGCCTGGAGTGCTGAAGTTCTGATCACTTCCGAAAGTGCTTTACAAATGTCTCCTAAATGCATGTAGATAAACACATTGTAACCCTCTCTAAAGAAGACATATGGATCCTCTTCGTCCAACACATTTTCAGGAGTATTGGATGCCCAATCCTCCCCCATTTTTCTTACCTGAGCCTGATCCAATCCAGCAATGTGCACGAGTGCAGTGGCTCCAGCCGATGTCTCTCTCCTCATTGAACAGATTGATAGCAGCAGGAGCCATCAGCTCCTGCTGCTGTCAATCAATTCCAGTGACTTGGGAGTAGGGGGCAGGGCTGAGTCCTGCTGTCAGTGTCAATGGACGCAACAGCAGGACTCAGGAGCGAGCCCACCCGGGTCCCCTATGGGAAAGGGACTTTCCGTGGGGGCACCTGATAAAGAGGAGGAGCCTGGAGTGCTGAAGTCCTGATCACTTCCGAAAGTGCTTTACAAATGTCTCCTAAATGCATGTAGATAAACACATCGTAACACTCTCTAAAGAAGACATATGGATCCTCTTCGTCCAACACATTTTCAGGAGTATTGGATGCCCAATCCCCTGCCTAATGCTGCGGTTCTTTCCACCGGCCCCTACGTCACTACAAGACACAGTAGCGATGTAGGGGACAACCGAAGAAACCACAACATTGGGCTGTGGCCTAGACATCCAACACTCCTAGAAATCTGTTGGATGAAAAGGATTTTCAAGCACCATAGCTCCTAAAAAGAGCAAAGATTAGTGGCACAGGGGCCAAACCAGTTAGTTTATTATGTCTTCTTTACAGGGGAAGCTTTTGTTTTACTTTAGAATTTTGTGCATAAAAACAAAAATATCAGTAACAGCATAAACTATAACTATTAATTACAAAGAGCCCTTAGCTTTTCACATCCGTGAAAAATATAACAGTAGTTTTTGATGACTAAAATAATTAAAATGTAACAGGTGAGAAATTGCAAATGAGGGCTAGTTTTCAAAGTCCTAAATGCTACAAAAAGGTATATGACCCTGAATTTAGGACACATCCATCATTTCATTTAAACAGTTTAAAAAAAAAAAAAAACACAAAAAGAGATGATAAACATTTTTATTGGATCAGGTAAACCATAAGTTCAACATATTGAGAATTTGTAAATTCAACATTTCAGGTTTAGGATTATAAATAAAGGAACCTTAAAGGAAAAAGACCTTTTTCCACAGCAAGAAATTTAGACAACATTCCATTGGTATGTATGTTGGCAGACTGCTTGCTGTCCAAAAACGTAGTGTACAGTATAACAACCAATTATAAATAGCCTTTTTATGTAAAATACAGCTGTGCACATCTTTAAAAAAATACCAACATTTTCTGTTTTAGCTTTGTTTTTTTTTATAAAAGCCTATAAATCATACATATAAATTTAACCAACATACTTATTTTATTTATAAACATCTTTATAAGAGGAATCTTACCCATTATGTCCAAAAAAAAAAAAAAAAGGGAAACATTTTTAAGAAACAGTATTTCAGTAAGAAATGTATAGACTTCCATCAAAAGAGGCATCTGGGCAATGGAGGAGGCAAATATATTGTCAAATATATATATATATTTACACATATAAGATTTTAAATAAATTAGTGTTTTATTACTCTAGCTAAACCTATATTGCAAAATATTTTAATAAATATACTTTAGTGTTTTATTATTATAGTCTGATCAAACCCAGGGATAATTAAAATAAAAGTTTGTAAAATAACACTGCTCCCATCCTCCTTATTTTAAATTAATTCACACCATGCGTAAAATGATACTTCAAAGGATAGCTAATACAAGTATTACTAAGCGCTTGCATTAAGCCATGCAGACTACTAAAAATTGTTACAGATAAACCCAAAACATCAAACACAGGGGAAATTGATGGTGCAGCTCAATCAATTTTTTTCTACATCCAAGCCCTTTTTAAAGAATAACACCACACTTTTTTTTTTTTTACCATATAAAAATAAATAAAAAGAACATTTTAAAAACAAAAAACTCTTAATATAAGCTAGTAAACAGACATGCCTTGCCATATAAAATTATATGCGTTGTGTAAAAATTACACATTAAAAACCAGCATGTCATATGTATTTAATATCAATTTAAGACACTATGCAGGACACACCTAACAGTTAAAGCAAAAATAATGGGACTTGTAACATGCTTACTTTTTGTGAACATAGAAGGTAAATACCCTGCTTTCCAATTGCCCCCCTTTTTGGCAAGACATTTCTGAATATGGGAGCCAGAATTTGGAAGAGATCAATGTAGTTTTGGGAAAATATGGTTACATTTGGAGATTAAAGGTTCCATTAGTTGTAATATTTTAATAAATTTTAATATTTAAAACACTATTGCCAATACAGCCTTGTTTCTGTTAAAAAGTTCTAGTAATAAATTTAGTGCCATGAATATACATATACTGTATGTATAAGCGATGTCTACTTTCTTGACATTACATGCTGTCACTGGGGCAGGACATGAGAGGACATCCCCTATGGGCACATAAAAGCCAGGCAGAAGTTTTAACTCCTCAACATTCTATAGAAAACAAAAGCACCTTTTGGCTGGTGCTGAGATTTAAGGTTGATATTCTCTCCTTTTTTCTTTTTAAATAAAAAAATACTGATTGAGGGCTTTCTAATGCAAACTACACTAGTCTGCTTTTGCTATAATTAGTTCTTTCAACAATCAAGAGAGCTATCAATGTTATTTTTGTTACAAGTCGTTCTCTGATTGGATGAGATAAGGAGGCAGGCCGGTGACATCACAAATGCTACATTCTCCAAACAGAAAACACCTTGTATTAATTGAAAAAAAATACAAGGCATTCTGTGAGTGGCGGTAGTGCTGAGCGAGCGACCCCTATGATCACTGTACGGAGGGGAAGCTAGTCAGGACATGGAAGATTATGGTAATCACTGTAGTAGCAGTGACTCTCTCTTTGAATAGCTGGCAGCTGTGTCTGGGCTCGGTCTTTTCTATCAGTGTCATTCAAACTGTTCCAGAACATGGAAGTCAGCAGAGGGGACCAGAAGAGGCAGAGGGCTGTAAAATTATATGGAAAGTTTCAGAATGAAGATGGGGCGGTGTCTCCAGTACTGGCTGTATCTCCTCTATGTAACGCCCATAAATTGGGCTTCAGCCTGAGTTGGAGCTACAGTACAGCACTGACAGAAAAGTAATGTGGTTTTATAATGAAATATTTGAAATGGACCAAATGCAAAGTACACCGGGTCCCCCTGGGGATTTGCCAAACTTTTGCAAATTCTGGCTATACTTCTTCTTTAGGAGCCTCTGTCAGGATTTTACTACCATCTGCATCTTGTTGAAGAGGTTTCCTTCCCTTCCTGTCATGTCACTGGGAAACCACTCCATAGAAAAAAAAAACTCATAAAACACTGGTGCTAAGCTTTACCCATTTATCCAAATGTGAAAAAATAAAAATAGAGTACAGATATTTGCTATAAATGATGCCCTTTAATTTGTGCAAATTGTGCCTAGAATAATAACACTGCTACCTTTGTCAGTAGCAAACACAACTAAGTGCAATTTTTCAATCTCCCCCACACATTCGAAAAGTAGCCATTTATTAAATCATTTTCTTTGGGGTCTACTGAGGATTAATACACGTGAAAGCAGTTCTGTATATATTTTGTGAATAAAAAATGGCCAGATTCCAGGTAAGCAGTTTTGTTTAGTCAATCTTTAAAAATGAATGGGTGTTTGTTAAATGAGCTGCACTAAAATACACCAAAACTATCCCTGTGTATATCAACTACCACACAAATCATGTATTCAACATGTAATGCAACCAAAATAAAATCCTACCTAATAAATAGATTACCTTGCAGGGATGAACAAATAAGGACGCAGTCTCAGAACCACATCATTAGTCAGAATGGAAATGTTGCTATATAAATAATATTTTCCTGAAATATATTTATAATAGCAGTATAAGTTAGATATTAAGTGTCTATGGTTCCTGGTATTTGTCCAGCCCTTATGCACACATCCATATGTACATAAAAACAAAACATTAACCAACACAAGCAAAAATACAGTGTGAAGATGTGTTCTCGTGTACTCCAAGAAATTAAATTCAATCACAAAAATTCAAATCATAAGCTGATAAACTGTAAAGTATATGCAAGGAAATGGAGGGATCCATTTTGTAGCCTCAAACAATTCTGAGCATTTTGCTTTAGATTCAGCATTGATAACACCAAAACACACACAGCCTAATTTCTCAGTGTTTTTGAAAGAAGTGTTTGTAATGTGAACGGTGATATTTTTCCTTTCTCTTTTATATCTGCAATGGAACTTTTTCATTGATCTTGATTGGTTGTTATTGTAATGCAGTGTTCCATCCAGATGTCCTGATACATAAGGGTTATACTACCTTAAAGTGACCCTCACTACTCTGGCCTTCATCGCACCTGGTGACAAGACCAAGTGCTTCCGAGTATGGTGGAGCATACAATCGCCTGTCATGCGACTTGGGTCTAGCAGGTCAATCCTTTGGTCTGAGCACTGTCATATGGCCAGGGGGTCTGACTTCTCCACTCCCCTTAGCATCCTATGCCAGCCAACATCTTGGATTTCAGTGTCGACTACAGCAGAGGCAGGAGCTGGGAGAGGGCACCGGAGAGGCAAGAAGAGGAGGTCTCTCAAACACACTGGCACTTTGCCCTGAAAGGGCAAGGTGGCAGTCTCTCTTTAAAAGCTACTAGTTTTTGATACATAGGGATGACAGTCATTGGGCGGAAGAAATAGTAACCATTTAGGTAAGGGAATAAGGTTATAATGTTGTGTAAAGAAACAGAAACACGATAGGTTGCACTATTTGAAATGCTGCTCCAGCCAACAAAACATTTCATGTGACGCACCTGCACATTTTAAAGAGAAATTATACATAGGTTGCAAATTCATTTTCAAACATATCTGTAGGTATTTATATTAAGGTTTCAGAATCATGGAGTGAAATAAGTAAATCTAAATCAAAGAGGAACTTCACCTAGTATTTTAAAAAATACACGTCAGCAGCCACAAATACTGAAGCTGGTGACTTTGAAAAATAGGTATCAACCAGCCCATGGAATCCAGCGTTGGCCTACCACAGCCAATTCTTCTCATCACTGCTGGATCCCCGCCACTGTCATCTTGGATTTGGGAACTAGCTAGGACTTCCTGAGGAATCCCAGCTGGCTCCCCGCTGTGCATGGGTTGGATCACGCTGCCAAGGGAGGGAGGTTCTGCAGCTTCCTGGGAGGTGTCCCAGTGGGCTGCGAGCAGGGAGGGGTGGCAAGGTGATGCCATCTTTATTTATAACAAGTTTGAAGAAGTAGGACCAGGTATCGTCAAAAAAAAAATGTACTCATCCCCCCTCAAGCTGCACTTCAGGTTAGGCTGGAGGTAAGGAGAGAATGAGACTTACTTAACTTTTTATGTGAAATTCCACTTTAAGGACAATATAATAGTATCATTTTAAAAGACAACTGTTTTTGGAAATACTGCCAGCTGTCCATTTCATTAAGCATTAAAATTACAGCTAAGCTAAATAGGACAAGAAGGAAATTATGTGTATGTATTACAGTTTGCAACTCACTTTTCCTGCAAATATAGGTACTTTAATCTATATCTTTTTTGCATCATGGAATCTGAACCTTTGTACTTGGTTAAACCTGCAATGGTCACAGAAATCTAGTCCTTTTTTGAATGCTTTCACATGTGCATTGGCTGTAAGAAGTATGAGGATCTAACAAACAATATTAAAACTAGTATGCTATAATTGGTATATGACTAGTCTGGATTGGTATAGGACTAGTCTGGGTGAAATGTTGCACACTTCTTTAATATTTAAAGTGTTACTAAACCCAGGACCCTGCATTCACTATATCTTGCCTCCCACAGCACACAGAGCATGAAAATGCATTTATTTTAGTAAATATAAACTGCTAAATACCTTTTCTCATCAGCAGTATATAGCAGTCTTGTGACTTCAGTGCCTGGTAAAAGCTTGTAGGAGGAGTTTTCACACTGCACCAGCTGTCCTATGAGGTTGCAGGACCCCTGACCCTCTTTCTGGATAGTGCTGATTGGCCCTGTGCTAATTCCATGCACTCTTCCAAGAAAAAAAAAAAAAAAAACTCTCTAGCACTACACACCAAACTGAGCATGTGCAGACTGACTCCACTAACTCTGCCTTATCTGGACATGTTTTGGGGACAATGCAAGAAGAGGAGGATCTGTGCATACAGGATCAAACAGACATTTTACACAGAGGATTAACCTCTTAGGTTCCACAGTGAGTATAACAAGCATGCTTTACTGCATATACAGTCTGATTTTACTGTTGTTGGTTTAGTAACACTTTAATGAAAAACTGGCTGTATGTTTCTGGATAAATAATTCAGCTAAACGATTCAATTAACAAAATGGATTCCTTCAATATTCAAAAATCTGTTCAGTTATGC
Organism: Pelophylax lessonae; assembly: GCF_965119305.1. Classification (NCBI taxonomy): domain Eukaryota; kingdom Metazoa; phylum Chordata; class Amphibia; order Anura; family Ranidae; genus Pelophylax; species Pelophylax lessonae. Next base: position 450,824,515 of record NC_138772.1, read on the forward strand.
AAACCTGCCACAGTTATGGGCATTGCAAACTGAGCATTTAATTGAAAAACGTATTTTGCACACAATTAGCGGACCCAGAAATACAGGTTGATGAAACAAGTATTTATAAAGGATGTTTCACTGGCTCTACCCTATCTATGGTTGAATTTTTCTGTAACAGTAGAGTTTAGGTCTGTACCTCCATGTATGTCTTCCTATTGCTTATACTAGTGATGAGCGGCTTTACTGATCAATAGGTAGGCTTGGGTAGGATAAAGTACAACTATTACTGGAAAAAAAAAACCTACTCTTCGTTGTGACATTATCTATCCTATTGTGTTTGAATATTCCAGGCTTGTGACAGGTTTATTTTAACTTCAGAAAAGAAGATAACATTCCTTTTTAAATGTTAACTAGTTACAGACTGTTGGTTCCCACATATAACTCTGTGTGAATTTTTCTGTAAACCATGTAATAAAAACTAAAACAATCATGGTTATCCATAAAGGTCTACTAGAACAGAGAAATCAGCCTCCAAGCACAAGCAAATGAAACACTATCTTCCAAAATGCTGCAGGAGATGGTAAAAGCAGCAGGTAATAGAATAAGACTGGTGAGTGATGCTGCTAACTATTTCTTCGGAGATAGAAGCAAACTTTGGAACTGCATCCACAGCAACTGAATCCTCTGAGCACATTCTGCTGGCACTGGCTCTTCTATCTCCACTCTATAAACGTCAGGACAGTAAAATAGTAAGGCAGCTGTTAGCTTCCGTCAACAAAAAGTGCTGCTCTGTACATTTCCAGTTCAATCACACACTGCTGGGACAGGTACAGCGGCCATCTTCACTGACTAGGCTGTTTCAGCAGATTTGTGTCTTCAAACATGGCGTCTGACCTTCTCGTTCTATAGCGCCCAAGAATCACTACCCAGAGATCAGAGAGGCCCACAGGCTTAGACATGTATATTTTTTATTTTAAGTTTCAACTGTCTCTCTTCCCAAGCTGAAACCCAAGCCTTCTCATTCCTGTCTCCATATTTGAAAAGTGCCATAAAAACGGCTTATGACACAAACAACAGGAACTGTGCGCGAACATCTCCGGTTGTCCGAATGTTACTGCAAAGATAAAAGGAAGGGTAAGGAAATTTCAGAAAATGTAAACCTTCATTAACAACCTGTATGTACAGCATCTCACAAAAGTGAGTACACCTGTAAATATTTTGTTACATCTTTTTATGTGACAACACTGAAGAAATGACACTTTGCTACAATGTAAAGTAGTGAGTGTACAGCTTGTATAACAGTGTAAATTTGCTGTCCCCTCAAAATAACTCAACACACAGCCATTAATGTCTAAACCGCTGGTAACAAAAGTGAGTACACCCCTAAGTGAAAATGTCCAAATTGGGCCCAAAGTGTCAATATTTTGTGTTGCCACCATGATTTTCCAGCACTGCCTTAAACCCTATTGGGCATGGAGTTCACCAGGGCTTCACAAGCTGCCAATGGAGTCATTTTCCACTCCTGCATGAGGACATCAGGAAGCTGGTGGATGTTAGTGACCTTACGCTCCTCCACCTTCCATTTAAGAATGCCCCACAGATGCTCAATAGGGTTTAGGTTTGGAGACATGCCTGACCAGTCCATCACCTTTACCCTCAGCTTCTTTAGCAAGGCAGTGGTCGCCTTGGAGGTGTGTTTGGGGTCATTATGTTGGAATAGTGCCCTGCGGCCCAGTCTCTGAAGAGAGGGGATCATTCTCTGCTTCAGTATGTCACAGTACATGTTGGCATTCATGGTTTCCTCAATGAACTGAAGCTCCCCAGTGCCGGCAGCACTCATGCAGCCCCAAACCATGACACTCCCACCACCATGCTTGGCTGTAGGCAAGACACACTTGTCTTTGTACTCCTCATCTGGCTGCCGTCACACACGCTCGACACCATCTAAACCAAATAAGTTTACCTTGGTCTCATCAGACCACAGGACATGCCGTCTTGTCTTCAGCAAACTGTTTGCGGGCTTTATTGTGCATCATCTTTAGAAGAGGCTTCCTTCTGGGACGACAGCTACGCAGACCAATTTGATGCAGTGTGTGGCGTATGGTCTGAGCACTGACAGGCTGACCCCCCCACCCCTTCAGCCTCTGCAGCAATGCTGGCAGCACTCATACGTCTATTTCCCAAAGACAACCTCTGGATATGACGCTAAGCATGTGCACTCAACTTCTTTGGTCGACCATGGTGAGGCCTGTTCTGAGTGGAACCTGTCCTGTTAAACTGCCGTATAGTCTTGAGCACCGTGCTGCAGCTCAGTTTCAGGGTATTGGAAATCTTCTTATAGCCTAGGCCATCTTTATGTAGAGCAACAATTCTTTTTTTCAGATCCTCAGAGAGTTCTTTGCCATGAGGCGCCTTGTTGATCTTCTAGAGACCAGTATGAGAGAGTGAGAGCGATAACACCAAATTTAACACACCTGCTCCCCATGCACACCCGAGACCTTGTAACACTAAAGAGTCACATGACACCGGGGAGGGAAAATGGCTAATTGGGCCAATTTTGGACATTTTCAATTAGGGGTGTACTCACTTTTGTTGCCAGTGGTTTAGACATTAATGGCTGTGTGTTGAGTTATTTTGAGGGGACAGCAAATTTACATGGTTATACAAGCTGTACACTCACTACTTTACATTGTAGCAAAGTGTAATTTCTTCAGTGTTGTCACATGAAAAGATATAATAAAATATTTACAAAAATGTGAGGGGTGTACTCACTTTTGTGAGATACTGTATAACTGACACAGAAAAGTTATGAAAACAAGAAATATGGAACCAAAAGTTTGTGGACACCTGACTGTTACAACTATTGGCGCTTTTCCACTGCATGGAACCGAACGGTTCGGCTTGCTTTTGTGCTTTTCCACTGCTGGTACCGCATGGTATGGTGTAGGAACGGTTCAGTACGGTACGGTACGGCGGCGCTTTTCCACTGCATGAAACCAAACGGTACGGCTCTCAAAAACAGTACCACCTCGATTGTGGTTCCAAGAGGTACCATACCCGGTACCATATCCCACAATCCTTTGCATGCAGTCACTACTAGCCACTGATTGGTCAGAGAATCCCACCCACCCCGTTGTTATCCCACCGACTTAACTTTAGTACTACTTTAGTGGAAAAGCAAACCATACCGTACCGTACCAAACTGTTCCAACACCGTACCATGCGGTACCAGCAGTGGAAAAGCAAACCGGGCCAAGCAGGGCCAAGCAGGGCCGAGTAGAGCCGAGCCGGTACTTGCAGTGGAAAAGTGCCATATATGAACTTTTTGGATATCCTATTCTAAAACCAATGCAATAAGATACAATTAGCCTCTTTTGTCACTATAGCAGCCTCCACTTCTCTGGGAAGGCTTTCCACAAAACTTTTTAGCATGTCTTCAGGAGTTTTTGCCCATTCAGCCAAAGACTATTTGTTAGGACAGGTACTACTTATGCTGGACAAGAGGCCTGGCTCACAATCAGCATTCCAATATATTCTAAAGGTGTAACATATGGTTTGTAAACCACTTGACTTTCTCCATACCATATTCATCAAATCATGTCTTTATGAACTTAGGTTTCTGCCCTTAAACTAAAAAAAAAACTGAAGGGTCGTCCACATACTTTTGACCATATAGTGCATCTACAGTGAACTGAACATGCAATACATTTTCTTTAAAACACTTTGAAGACATGTGAAAACACAAAGTAAATGTTTTGTAAAGGATGAAACCAAACATTGCAACCTTTACTTACCTAAAATAAGGTTGTGAAAGTGTTTGTGATATGGAATATCCTCCCTAAATATACACAAAAGTGTATGTGTAGGAATTATACACAAATATTAATAAGCAGGAAAGCAGAGCAGTGTAGGACTTTTCAGGTGCTAACAACCTCAGGAATGTAATGAAATTGTCTAAAGTATTAAAACGACATATCTTATATTTCATACAAAATGTTTTAAAACCACTTAAAATGCAATAGGAGTTATTGTGTCACCAGTTCATGCATGAAGAAAAATACTCTAATCATCAAAGCAAAACACCTTAAATATCCCACCCACCATACAGACATCCCAATATTCAAACATCAACGTTAATCAGTGGAGGTGACTGTGTTGAGAAAGGTAATTTGAAATAAACTGGTGATTTCAATAACTCTATTTTTCATTTTAAATAGTTTTAAGACAATCTGAGTGAAATTAAAGATATGAAGTTAAATACTTTAGTCAATTGTGTTTAATTCCTGAGGTTGTGAGCACCTGAAAAGTTCTACACAGTTCCGCTTTTCTGCTTACTAATTAATCTTTGAGATGTGGTGGTTTTGATACTCTAGATCAATTTAGAAGGATTATATACAAATATTATAACAATGTATAGTCCAGAAAATATGTTTAAAAAGGTACCATTTCCCATTATCCAAAAAAAAAAAAAAAACTCAGTTTGATCAATCTCCTTAATATATTTGCCCATCTCCCAATCCAAAAACAAGACAATAAAGTGTCAACAATAAAGTGTAAAAGTTCAAAACTCATAGGTTACACTACAATTTAAACAATCAAAACTAAATGAACAATATTTATATGACAATAAAATCTAAACGGATATAATGATATTTCTGTACATACCATCAATTTAATTTTTTGGAGTTCATTGAGGGACACAGGAATTTAGGTATACTGCCATCTACAAAAGGAATTGGACAATGACAAAAAAAAAGTGACCAACTCGATATAACCCTTCCTATGCCGAGCATGCCTCAGTTTGGTGAAAAACCAGTAGTAAAAGCATTATCATAGACACGGAGGGGTGTCCCATAATGAGCTCCAAGAAATGGATTTTGCGTTAAAGTGGTTCTAAGCCCAATTTTAATGCACTCCCTGCATTAAGGTAAAACAAGTTTTTAAAGTTTTCTGTACTCCCCCTTCCCTGTGTGAAGGGGAAGAGAGAGGGGAAAGGGATCCAGCACTCTGCATGGCTGCATCTAACCTCCCATCTCTTCCTCTTCACACAGGGTCTTGGGCAGAAGCAGGAGACTTTGGCCTTCAGTGTCAGGCGCTTTGGTCTGTCCAAGGGCTGGCCCATTATGACAGGATGTTGAATTGCAGGGGTATGTAGTGGATCTGAATAAACAATTTAGATGACTCCTGGATTGAAAATTCTGAGTCTGGGACCGGAGAGTTTGAAGTTTCTCATGGTGAAGGAAAACTCTGACTTGTGCAGTGCCCAGGATGAGACACAGATTCTCCAATCCGAGAATCGGTTCCAGCACTGACATCACAAATCAGCGGTGGAATCTGGATAGCCAGTTACAGAGACCAGCAAAAGAGCTTGTAGAGAAATCGTGATTGAAGAAAAAAACAGCTAACAAGAAGCAGCGCAATGAAAAGGCATCCATCCCTCTACAACCTTAGCAACAAACTGAGGCATGCCAGGTGTAGGAGGGGTTATATTGAGTTAGTTGCTGTTTTTTGGTTTGCCATTGTCCAAAATCACCTGTAGGAGGCAGTATAACCTAGTTTCTAAATTCCTGGGTTCTCTAAGGAGGGTAGACCATCATAGCTTCATGCATACTGTCACTTCATCAGTTGTAAGTAGCAAGCAGGTCCATTTTGTGTAAGTGTATTTTTTAGGCATCAACAGAAACATTTGCCTTAATACAAGACATACACATTGTCTGGACTATACATTATAACAATAGTTTGTGTAAATAACTTTGTGCATATCTAAGGAGGGTATGCCAATTGATGTCTACGGGTACTGTTTTTAAGTGTTTTTAAGGGTTAGCGTTGTGTTGTATAGCTGTATAGCCTTGATTCAGATTTACCAAGACTTAATAAATGTATACATTTTCCAACAGTGCAGCCATTTTTATTTTAAGCGGAATTTGTAGCATTAGTATCTGTGTTTGGTTCCAGGGCAAAAATAGAGTAATGGTACAGCTCTTGTGAGGAACACATATAACATCCGTGATTTGAAAAGCTATTACTCTAGAACAGGATTGCAAACTTAACTGCTGATGTGCACCTAAAGCAGAGTTCCATCCAAAAGTGGAAGCTCCGCTTATCTGCCCCCCAAATCCCCCCCCCCGGAGCCACATTTTGAGGGGGTACCTGTTTTTGACAGGTACCCAACCCCCACTCCAGGAGACCTGGCTGTGGTGAGATGCAGCGAGGTCCCTTGGAAGTTCGGCCTCGCTCCTCCTTCCCCCGCTGCCGGCTATTCACAAAGCATAGCGCGCTCTGTGAATGCGCAGTAGGGAACCGGCTGTGCAGCAGCAAGGCTTTACTGACAGTTTTCCTTGTAGGCAATAGCGCAGGCAGCACCCGAGAGCTGATGGAAGCATCGGCTGGGGTGCCGACATTGATAGATTTCAGGACAGGTAAGTGTCCTAATATTAAAAGTTAGCAGCTACAGTATTTTTTTGTGGGGGGGGGGGGGGCTGGACCTCTTCTTTAAAGAGTTAGATAAATTAAAGGATCTATATAGCAGAGTGTAAATAAAGCTAGCATTACAACTCTCCTCTACACTGTACTAAGCTGCCTAACTTTATCCCTGATAGACCAAACCAATCTATTAGTCACTAAAGCCTATACACTGGTCGAATATCGGCCGGTTCAGAGAAAAAAACAACCAACATTTGGTCAGTGTGTACAGCAGCCTGTCCGACAGAAGCCAGCTTAACGTCTGGCTTCTGTGGAATGGACATACTGGACAACCAGCAGCTGATTGGCATCTGATCATCGCTGGCATCCAATGGCTGTGAGTGCTGACCAGTGTGTTCTGGCGGCAACAGGGAGATCGCTGTACTAACATTGCATAGTTAGGAAGGTGCAAACCAACCTTTTAGACAGGAGAAGGGCTATAGGAAAGCTTCTGATGTGAGCTGAATTGTGCTTAGCATGCAATTTGTGAAACTGTCAGCCAGCAGATCTGAACTAGGCTTTGAGGTAAATATCTTTATATTAAATAAATGGGAGAGCTCATTTTGTCACTGATAATATTTTGCAGGTTTATTTATGAATTTCACAAAATTTTTAGAAAAGGCCATTGGCTTTCTAATTTGTTTGCAAACCCGAGAGCCCTAGGAGGTTTCAAGCTATAGTTGCTCAGCATGGAAGATGCAGTTTTCACCTGTGAGGTCAGAGGTGCCCGTTGAGGGGGGACAAACTCTGAATTCAAAATTGAAAACCACAGCTTGCATATTAAACCTCTGGGTTCAGGGATTTGTTCAGGAACTCCAGGGTACTTAAAAGGCAAAACAATGTACAATATGGGGGAGATTTACTAAAACTGGAGAGCTCAGAATTTAATGCTGCTGTGCATGGTAGCCAATCAGTTTCTAACTTTGTTCAATTAAACTTTGACAAAAAAAAAAAAACTGGAAGCTGAATGGTTTCTATGCACAGTTGCACCAGATTTTTGCATTCTCCAGTTTTAGTAAATCCTCCCCCATGTGTGATGTGTAGTCACATCTTTGGGTTTGCACTTTAATTCTGACCAACTGAGGTATCTAACAGATTTACTAGACCAGTCCCCTTGATCAAGCACTTGGTGTAACAAATTGCCCCAAACTTTGGGACTCTGGCTGTGGGATCTCCCTAAAATAATGCCTTGCTCCTAACCTACCCATCTTGAATTGATGGTTGGTGTCTCCGTTTGTTTTGCATATTTTATAATATAAACTAAAATCCACCAGGTAAAGTGGAGTCCTTTAGAAGTCTAGCCTCTACTAAAAAATATAACACTGAGTGGACTGGTCTTTAACAGATCGAGATTCTCATAGGTGGCCAAGTTGCATAGTCCGCTGTGTTCAGAGGCAACTAAACACTTCCTCTGACCGCAGCAACACAATGTGCTATGGCCGTATACAAACTGGTCAATCAGCTGTGATCAGTATTTGTGCGATCAGAACTTTGCAGAAATGCAGACCATGGACACAAGCTGTCTAGGCTCTATTTGCATATAACTGCTCAGATTAGCGGTTACATATGAACAGTGGTGGGGCCAGCCATTGATTTGTACAGAGCACAAATCTGACAACCAATGCTGACAGCCACTGCTGTTCACATGCATTGTGTGCAGGTAGCGCTTAGAACTGCCAGCGGGAGTCTTCTAATTCTTGCTGACAGCTGCCCCTGTGGAGCCATGTGAATGTAGCCCTACACCTTTGGACTTTTTTTTAGTACAATAATGCATACATAATTTCTAATCAATCACAATTCAGCAGTCATTAGTGTGCTCAAACGAAACTGCTTAAAGAAGATCTCTTATTGGATACTGTACATTCTTTGCACTGACTTATAAACAGTATTCCACGCTAAGTAAAATAAATAGGACAACTGAAAAAAAAGGGATTACACATTTATTATTTAATATCTTACCTGTACCAGCAGCAATCAGGTAAGGAAATGGACGAAAAGTATAGCTAACCCAACATTTAAAAGCATCACCAAGGCAATCATGATTGAATTAGGTCTCTGAAAAAAGTAATATAGCAGTATTAGTTATTAGAATACCATTCTGGGCCATCACTTAAGAATGAAAGCAATCACTACTGAAAAAAAAAATGAGAGCTCAAAGTTGAATTTATTTATAGGTATTTTAAGATGATTGTAAAGGAATAAAAGAAAAAGCAGATCCATGCTGTTGTGTTTAGTTTGCATCCCTCAACACCTATTTGGAGCTACAGGACGCGTGTCAATGCATGACATGCTGGTAACAGCCAGGTTGACATGTCCCATGCCCAGCCCTTATGGCATGCTCCCTGCATTTTAACAGACGGTGGCTCCGACCACTTGCTTTCCTGACTGGCAACCTGTATTGGCATAAGTAGCACTGCAGAACAAAGCACAAATATGTTCCCTGCCAACCTATACATCATACTGCTGCCCATCCCAGGCAATGCTGCCAGACCCCCACACATAGTAAAAACTAAAAACCAATACATTTGTGGTGACATGACTCTTGAATAAAGGTCCAATATAAGGGAAACACAAGCTTTATTTTAAGTAGCCTGCAGTGTTTTAAAATGAGTGACATCACAACTAATGTAATTGCACTTAGTGTGGCCCAGGTCCATGTTTGATTTGTGTTTGACATTCCTGATGTAAATGAACATATCCTACAAGCATGTGCCAGGAGAGGCTTGGGAAGTACAAATTTCTCTGTAGTCTGAAAGTATATATGAAGTTTATTTAATTAGGTTCAGACACAAACTCTACAAACACAGCAGAAAAACGAACACGTATTGTTTTGATTAGATCCCCACAGCTATAATTTTGAATCAACGCTGCATATAGAAATATCTTATTAGCTAGACTGTAATCCCCTTTAAGATGTAAATAACAAGCAGCTAGCAATGATGAAGTAATCATAACTCCCTAGAGCTATTGCTTCAGTTCTACAGCTATTTATACACTGCCTGCTAACCCTTTAGGTCTTCTATGGAACTGAAATGCACTTGTCCTTTTTGACTTTAGGGTAATGTCACATGGGAGATTTACATGCTGCAATTTTGAAATTATATTTTCCCATGCGGAGTTGACATCCTTAGCATAGGTTTCAATGGGGATCATTCTTCACCAATCAGATGAAAGTTTTTTTTTTTTCCCTGAGATTGCTACATGCGTTACATAATATATGACATAACAATTCAGCACCTCAACACTGAACACAAAGGGAATTTTGTTTAAGAAATCATTGTGACAACATTCCTAAAGTGCCCCTGCAATCAAAGTACAACCTAAGGTTTTAATATGACAGTCTAAACCAGGGATCCTCAAACTACGGCCCTCCAGCTGTTGCAGAACTACACATCCCATGAGGTATTGTAAAACTCTTTACAATACCTCATGGGATTCACAGGCATGACTAGGCATGATGGGAATTGTAGTTCCTGAACATCTGGAGGGCCATAGTTTGAAGACCCCTGGTCTAAACCATTTCTGCACTGACAAGTAGCACTGGCACCGCCCGAGACTAGCCAGGTAGCCATGAAGCAGCCAAGGGCACTTCCTAAAAGCCCTACCTAGAGCCAAACACTGCCCGCACATTCATAGATGGAGCTGGCATGTCCAAGCAACAGTGATCAGCCAATATAAAAGCAGTGATCAGAGTTGCTTGAAAAGCCAGCGGTGCCATGCCCAGGTCAGTCCCTCAGTCTCTTATTAGTACTTATCTCTAGTGCCCATCCATGGGGGGGCTACACGAAAATCACCCACACTCTCTTGGTGGCTTGTTATTATCAGGATCCAGTGAAGGGGACAGCCATGAAAAAGCCTGTGGTTGGTCCAGGCTGCACAGGAGCCCGGACTATCATGATCTCTGTCTGACAGCTCCGGCTTTTATTATGCCATGTGCAAGAATGTAGAGCGCATTCCAGTGGCCAGCCTATCACTGCAGTGAGACCTAACAGCAAACAGTCTGCATTTCACTGCAACCCTGGATACCATGCAAAACGTTTTTTTTTTTTTTGCTGGGACAGACTCCTCAAAAGAAGGACTGTCCCCACCAAACAGGAACAAATGATAGGCTTAGATTAGATGCAAGCAGTGCTTGGCAGTAATTCTAGTGCTATATAAAATGAACATGTAAATTAGAGCTTGTTCACATGTGTGTCAATACCCTGTGTTTATGCGGCATTTATGCTTTTTGATGGTTTTACAACACTTTATAAACACAACAAAAACATGTCATAAACACATCATAAATGCTATAGGCATGTTAATGAACATTGAATCACACTGACATCTGCTAAACACTTGGGGTGTCAATGACACCCCCAGATCGATTCGCAGATCACAGTGCGAACTGTCAAATAATGCAGGAATCGGATCCCATAGGTGTGAACATTCATACGATCAGATTCCAGTGCGGAATCTGAAATCTGAAAAAAAGGTCCTGCACCATTTTGGTGCGAAGGCGATGCAATTTCAGCCATACAGTTTGCATGGCTGAATTTGCATCGCACAGAAATTGCATGTGATCTGCACAGCAATGCGGTGTGACCCCCAGCATTAGAGAGTATTTTCTTTTTAGGGAAAACCTCTTAATTCTCTATTAAAGCGAAGCTCCAGTCCCCATAATCAATTTTTTTTAAAAAGCTCCCGTGATTATTTTTACTTGTACATTTAAATTAGAATACTGTTAGAACAGTATTAATGCTGGTTAGTTTTAAATATTTTTGAGTACCTGATCTCGGAAGCAGGCAGAAGGCCATCTAGGATGTGGGCATCAGAAGTGTCCTTTTCCGAGATTTGGTGCAGCTGGCTACCCAGCATGCACCTCCCGATCTTGCGCCTGCGCAGTAATGCCACTGCGCGGCACAGTTTGTTTACTACAGGTTGCCATAGCTATGGCGGAGACGGAAGTACAGTCCCATTGTTATGGCAACCTGCCAATCACATTTCATTATTAGGCTTCGCAAAGTCTCCTAGGATAGATGACGCTGATATCCCAGGAGTCAATGGAAATTGCCTAATGATGTCATTGCCTGGGCGGCTGGGACAGGAAGTGTCGCCTGAAGATATATTAAAAAGGTATTTAGAAAAAAATTCCATTTAGCACTGTAACGCCAGGGGAAATTGGAAACATTGGAAGTTTAAAAAAAAAACCTGGAAATCCACTTTCAGTAATATTGGAAATGCGATGGCTCAAAAAAAATCAGTTTTTCAGCTCTGACTGTATCATGGGCCACAAGCAGCGAGCGCTCAGGCTATTTGAACAGGCACTGTTCATTATCTCAGATGTTAATAGACTGGGGACAGAGGATAAAAGCCACATTTTATAAAAAAAAAATAAAGTCAGTACCAAGGATCTAACCTTTCAATTTACTGTGTCAATACTTACGGAGTTTATTTCATTTTCAACAGGAGGAACTAAATCTGTATTGATTTTCTTCTTTGGTGCCGCTTGCTCAAACTTCATGACTTTTGGTTCAGGTGGGCTCTCTTTGGCTTCTGGCTTTGTCAGTGGCTTCTTGGGACTTTGCTTCACGGGTGGCGGCACATTTGCAACTGTTGATCTTTTGGGGTTGGAGTCTTCTTTAACAACCGAAGGCAATGATGGGTTCATATAGTAGTTGTGAAAGTCGGCATGCAGCTCCCCATTCCCTGTGCTGCTTGGATTGTGGCTAAAAGATGCCTTTGGTGATGGTTTAGAAATGGCCTCCTCTTTCACAGGAGCTTTAGGAGGTATGGGTTTAATGGAAGAAATAGGTAGATTTTCACTCGATGCACTTTTCCTTTCAAGATTGGCAGGTTGTACCACAACAGAGTTAGAATTTTTTCTCTTTAAATCCTGCGGAGGAGGCTTTGATGGCTCTTTCCTTTTTTCTTCTGGTGTTCTTGGAGGAGTTGTTCCTTTCCTGTAAAAATGTGGAGACTCTTTCGGAGATGGAGGCTTCTTAGGCTTCTCCTCAACAATCTCTTTTACCTCTACAACCTCTTGAAATCTTTGCCTGATATAATCTGGTCCTGAAAAAAATAAAGTCTAATATAAAATGCTGTCTTTGCAATTTAAATATACATGCATGATATGCACAGACCAAGATAAGCAAATGTTTTATTCATTTTCCAAACCATACTTTATCACAATTTGGGAAAATCTTCATCACAGTGAAAGTTAAATTAAGAAACCTTAACTGGTTAATATGTATTATTTTTACATTGAAATCTTTCAGATATAATATATAATGGAGAAGTGACCCAATGATGGTTGACTAGTGACACCTTCGCTCCTTTTTTTTTTTTTTTTTTTTCAAGGTATGCATGGTATGGAATGGCCACATGACCCCAGTTTATAAATACACTAGATAAACCACACTGTGATCATCTACACTTGTTTCTTAGAGTTCTTTGTCTGACCCTTGTACATAGCTAGCAGAATGGAGAAACATTACATTGTACAATGCAGCACATTCTAAGCTTTCTGTAAGTTTAAGGCAACCGAATATTGAAGACATCTTGATATGTAAAACATGATGCTCAGTGTGTTCCTGTAAACTTTCTCTAATGCTGGCTTTATACTGCACAATATCTGCAAGTGACATGGCCAAGCATTGTTAGCAATCAAACAGTAGAATAGATGTTGTCAAAGACTGGCTGAATAGGAAAGGGTCCCCAAGGGGGACATTTTTTCTCCCTTTTTGTCTTGGTGACCCCTCAGTCAATGGGGCAGGAAGTGATAGAAAATTAAACTTACAGATAATTAAGGGAGAACTACAGCCAAAGCTTTTTTAGCTGTACTTCCGCTGTGGATCACAGGAGTGCATTTTGTTCTGCACTCCTGTGACCCATTTTCAGCTGACAGTGGGCTAAAGCCTGCTATCTGCTGACGTCACAGAGCCAGTCTAGGTTTGGACAAGATAGCGAAAAGGATATCAGGATCCACGTGTCTGGAAGGGCACCCGGCTCAGGCTCTCAGCGAGTTGCTGAGAGCCTGAGCCGGCCACTCCTGCCCCCTTCATAACCCCCCCAGTGCTCCAGTGAGCGGGGATGGTTATAGAGAGAGGTGACTGACCATTATCAGCTCACGGAGCTCTGAGAACCGAGCGATCGGTGGTGTTTGATCGTTCGTTTCTCAGTGTTAGAGCCAGCGGGGGACTGATGCTGCATCCACATAGGTAAGTATGATTCTGCAAAAAAATACTTCTCTTTTCAACCTTTTCTACTCTTTCCAGAATTAAAGAGAAAGCTCAACTTTTTGTCCAACTTTAAAGCACCCTTGTGGCCCACTGAAAGGTAGTGAACTGACTCCAAGGAAGTACAGGCTCCTCCAGAGGCATTTTCATATGCAAACAGTCACCAGAGCTAACATGTTTGCAGTGTAGCCTGCCAGCTCACATTTCCTTTGCCTTATGGCCACTTTATTAAGACGGTGTGGAGAGTTGGTTACAATATGGCCGGGAAAGATCCAAATTAGCCAGTAGTGTAGTATAAAACACAGTAGTTTTTTTTTTTTTTTTAACGGTTTGTTTTGCTCTTTACTAATGAAAGTTTAGTCTTGAATTGAAATGGTATTTCCACTTCTACAGAAAAAAACAGATAACACCTACTTTATATTTGTTACAAGTCCTTATTTCCATAACATTACATTACAAAGAAATTAAATTTAAAATTGCTGATTACATTTTACTAACTTACTGAAGTTTTCCTCTGCTATGCAGATGTCATTAACAGTTGTAAACTAGATTTGAACAATGTCTAATTTAGCAAACACTTAATCTAGAAGCTTGACTTTGCATTGCATGCATGCATTTTGTGTTGATGAGAGGAAACTTAATAGGGTTGATTTACTAAAACTGGAGAGTGCAAAATCTGGTGCAGCTCTGCATGGGAGCCAATCAGTTCAGCTTGTTCAATTAAGAGTTGGCAAGAAAACCTGGAAGCTGATTGGTTTCTATGCAGAGCTGCACCAGATTCGGCACGCTCCAGTTTTAGTAAATCCCCTCCAATGTGTCCATCTTTGTCAGCGGGGACAGACTGAGTTTCCTTTAATTTCCCATGTTCACAGTAACTTGCAGTCTGCCCCAACAAACACCTAGAACGGTAAGAAAGCTATAGTAAAACAAAGACCAAGTCAGCACTCAGAAGAAATCAGGCAGCTAGCATAAGTGGTCAATATAAAAAAACCTCTGTCAAAAATGTAATATAATGCAGCACCCAAACATTCAACCGATATTTTCAGTAGTGACAAATTAATTGAAATTATATGTGTTACAATTCATAAAGTTTGTGCATCAATTCATGCTTCTCTGTGCAAAACCACAAATAATTAAAATAGAAATATAAATATCTCTTACAGGTGTCCCTTATTTCATTCCTATAAACCACCAATTCATCAATTGCATTGTAAAGTGCACTTTGTCATATCTGTGCAATCTTTCCAGTGAATGCATTTCTCAGTAACATGTCACCAAACCACCACAGCCACCATCACTCTGAACTCACCGGAACCAATGGGTGCATTAATGTAAGCACCACAAGCATTTTATACTTTAACGCAGATGGGCTCTCTATCTGTCTACAGCCATGATCCCATTAAGATCAATAGGCTGTACCACACTTTACCACTGGTGGTAATCTAATTGAGGTTATGGCTAAATGAAAGCATGCTCACAGACTGGAGCGGATAAAAGTATCATAGCATGGTACTTTATTAAATCTTTGCTGCATATGACAATCCATTTGGCAGAAATGTAAATATCCCCACTCACACAAATAGCTGCCTCATGAGCTCGATGCGGCGTCGTGATGTAGGCACGCAAGCTCTGCCCAACGTGTCTTATTTCATTATTTTTACAGTATACTGTGTTAGTGGCACCACAAACACAGTGGAGTTTTCCCAAATTTGAGCCCAAAAGTGGAAAAACACTTAAGACATCTATCATAACTCATTTTTGTTTAATTTCCTAGGGGACTCAAGTGCATATTAGCACTTGTTTACATTCAAATCCTTTTGTTTCTAAGCAGCGTGGTTAAACAGGTTTCCCCCCTCCTCCCACAACGCTGCTAGAAAGGAGACGGATTTGTGATTGACAGCTCTGGTCTCTGACAGCAGAGGCCACTCCAGAGACCAGCACTGACATTCACAAAAACAGATTACACAGCCTGCAGCGCTGGGTGTTTTTTCAGGGTTTCCACAGCTACAGGGATTACACAGCCTGGCCGATGGATGACACAGCACTGCAGCGCTGGGTGATCTTTCTGCTTTATGTGTTATACATGGCACTGGCCCAACATTACTGATCACTCATTTAATAAAGTGAATGCTCACACAGCACTGCTGCACTCTGTCACTCGTTAGTTTGGCTGTATATGTGTACGAGCAGCCACTGATAGACAGAGATCTCTGATCTGTTAGTATTATGAATGAATGATCAGCACTGCCTGTTCATTCATAAAAGTAAAGGTTGCTAGTATTATGAATAAATGATCATTCATAAAAGTAAAGGATCATCTAGAGCTGTGGCTCTGTGTAATGTATCTGCAGCTGCTTGTACACACAAGGCATGTCGTTTACACAGAGCCAAAACTCTGAGTGATCTTTTACTATTATGATTGGACAAGCAGCACTGGTTGGTAATTCATAATTGTGAAGATCACTCTGCTTGGAGAGGGGCGTGACTCTATGCTGGCCGTACCTACCCCCCCCCCCCCCCAATAGGAATGCCCATATATTGGGCTTCAAAAGAGGATAAAACTAAAGCCAGCAGATAGAGGTGTGTTTAGGGGGAAAAGGCCGCCTATCAAAATGTGAAAAATTGCTATATGCACTTGGGAAGTTAGGGAAAAAAAATGTAGTTCCTATTTAGGCTCCAAGCATTTGAATAATTTACCTCTTCCCCCCCCCCCCCCAATGAATCTGAAGACAGCTAGCAAAGCTGGAAGTGGGTAACTTATCATAAATGTATCATACTTTGTTTGATCACTAATTGGGGACTACTACACACTTACAGATGCTTGTTTATGTTGCTTGGACTGACTTACTGCCACGGACCATACTGTCACAGCTCCCGGGGAAGATGCTCTCAACACATCTTCAGCTCCCATTTCTACATATTGTACCTATAGTTGTTCTGTAAGTATCAACAAAGGGATGTTCCCTCTTCTCTTTCTTCCTCCCATTCCTTTCCCGTTTTCCCCTTACTCCCTCCCTCCTTCGGCCTACTGGTAGACCATATTAATAATTGTGTATCTAATTGCAGATACGTAAATATACACTTTGCATCTGCTCCTGATGAGTGGATCAATCCACGAAATGCGTAGAGCTATTTTTGGATGCAATGTTCTAACAATCATGTGCTTATCAGCAGATCACGTTTATGAATTTTACATGTTTTGCAATTATGATTCCTACGTTTTCATGTTGATGTTAGATTAGAGAGGTATCTAGGTCATCATTGATATCACTAAGTTCAATAGTATTATGTTACGATGGAATATGTCGATATATATGTACCAATAATGTGTTATTAACCAGCAATACTTTTTATATTATTATGTCATGATGAAACATGTGTATATACAACATGTATATTGATGAATTAATAAAGGTGATACTATATGTTTGTATCATGCTATGATCTAATGTGTACATATAGGTATGAACACACGTTCATACTTATTTGGTATGAATTACCAAATGTACGTTTTTGGATTTACCGATTTCTCTCAGATTGCCGCTGCAGGTTTCATTTAAAGTCCCAACTTCCACCTGTTTTTATTTAACTTATCATAAATGTTTGATGCAACTCTGATTTGCTTCTCTTTGGCAAGAGTGACCCAGTACACTGCAGCAGTCAAGGTTTTGGGGGCCCAGCCCAGAACATTTTGAAACTGAAAGCAAATGTGAATTACACTGTCATGACCTGTTCTTCTAATCTATCCCTAAACTAAACCTAACAATCAAAACTGACCATTATCCTTACCCAATATAAAACTTTAATATAAAACTGAAACTGTAACCTAACCCTAAAAAGTTAAACCTACAGCCCAACATCTAGAAACAGGTTACATGTTAACAGTTCACAATATTCCTCCCACTAACCTTGATCTTTAGCCTCTCAAAATACTTACTGAGCTTAATCCTAACCATATCATAAATCTTTAACATCCCCCAAAGCTAGATAAATCTCAAACATCTGAACTCACTTTTTTGTGAGAACAGCCCCGCACTGCATCATATCATAAAACCTATATGTCTTTTTTTATTCAGGTGTCACCCTACTGGGATTTAGAAGGCATGGAGACATTGCTGGAAAAAGTAGATGGAGGGCACAGAGAAAGCTCATTAAAAGTGACTGGTGCTTGTTGGCAAGTTGAATCAAAATATAATCAGAAGCTCCGGTGGTGAGATAACTCTTGGAGAATACTGTGGTTGTCCAAACTGTTGCATTTACTACAGTGCCAACTGCCAAGTGATGGTCTATTACTATTGCTTTCTTTGTGTTATCTCCAAAACTGAATAAACAGATAATAGGGGGATTTACATTTCAGAGACTCACACTGACGCATTTGTAATGGCCTTCTTAGAGCAGATGGAGACAAAAATATAGCAGAGAAACCAACATCTGAATCTTAAGAAATATCAACAGTCCGTGGCCCATTTGATGTCCTGAAGTCCACACATATATACACACACACACATATATATATATATATATATATATATATATACGCATGTATATATATACACATACACACACATATATATATATATATATATATATATATATATATATATATATATATACACAGTAAACCCCCCTCCATTGCGGGGGTTACGTTCCGGACCCACCCGCGAAAAGTGAAATTCCGCGAAATAGAAAAACCCTATTAAAATGCATTGTAGGCATGTTTATTTTACTGTCACTGTACGTGTAGAAGCATTTTAAGGTCTTTAAACACACTTTTAAAACAATAGAAACTCATTTAAACACATAAAAGATACTAAGAGACATAGCAAGAGCTATGGAAAACACAAAAATATTTCATTTTTAATGATTTATATAGTAAAATAACATTACAAAAAAAAACGCGAATTACCGGGACCGCAAAAACTGAACCGCGATGGAGCGGGGGATTACTGTATATATATATATATATATATATATATATATATATATATATATATATATATACACACACACACACACAGTTTTGAAGAAAGATAGCCTTTAATCTGATTTTATACTACAACCTCTGATCAACTAGTTCTGTGTAATCTCTGATTTAGGGAACTGCACAGGACAGAATTAAAAGCCAGGGAGCATATTTGTACTGATTTGTTGTGAATTTAAATTCTGGATTAGAAAATGACAGCTTGCAGGCACAAGATGCATTGCAAGAATACACAAGCCCTTCAGCAGGTAAGGTATATGCCTTAAGTGAGCTAAAACACAATACTTGTCAAAATTATTTTGCACAAAATGCAAATATCCCATAGTGAAAATAGTTCACTCATCTTGCCATAAAGTGATGTCTTATAACAGCATTTTATGAGCCATATAGCTTAAACGAATCCCTCTCTGTGACCTTACAAGCTGTCACATTCTATTAACGGTTATTAATAAAATCTTCACACAATATCATATTCAATACCCTTCTGTACTCTGTAAGCCCTCTGGACACTAGTAAAGCCTATCATGGCATGCAGCACTTGTTTTAGTGTCACCTAGTACATTGGAGACTTGTGTGCAGTGAAAGAGCGGTTTATATCTCAGGCAGACTAAAGCAATTTTCTCTATAAGAGATGTATTATCCATGTTGTCACTGCACAAAGCATCTTTGTACTTCACAGCATCAATCATGTTTGAGAGGGGAAGTCTCTAATCCTTCAAACAAGCAGTCACATTAAAATACAAAAAGTAAAGGGAAAGAATGGATTATTAAGACGCATTGATAATTTACCGGAGTTGATAAAGCCAATCTCTTTCAGATGCAAGGAAAGACTCATTCTCTCTCTCAAGACAATACTGTGTTTGTCTTGTTAACAGATTCTAGCTCTAGAAACTGACAACTTGGCAAAAAAATGACTTCCTGAAGGCACTGCAGGTAGTTTGCACAAACAAGCTGGATGCACATTACTTGTTTCCAACATCAGGGATAATGCACCACTCTGCAGTAGGTCATAAAAGTGTTAGGAATCAGTGCAGTGCTCCAAGACCATATCAAAGACCAAAACTACCGCAGAATGTGCTTCTAAAGAGGTCACAGAGTTTAAAAAGGACTTCTGATATACTAAAGCTGCCAATGCACTGATAGATTTTTTTTGCCAGCCAACCTGGACAAACTAAGTGGATGGAGAAAATGCAATTTGACAGATGCACCTGCTGTGGTCAGAACAGATTGATCAGAAACATTTTCCCACACGTCTCTTAGGCTGGCCATACACTATACAATTTTCTTATTCAATTTCCTTTAGATTTACCTCAAACTATGTAGTGCAAGGGCCTGTCTGATTACATACAAATTGAAAGTGTTTAGGTTTGACCCTATATCACATGGTTTTGGTAAATCTAAAGCAAAGTTGAACAAGAAAATTGTATAGTGTATGGCCAGCCTTAAACTTCTGTCGATCAGGAAAAGCCACACACTGATCTAAATTAGTCTAGACCCTAATAAACCAGACACATTTTTAACAGTGTATGGCCAGCTTAAAGGAGAAATATGGCCACAGCTTTTTTGGCTATACTTCTATGGATAAAGAGATGTACACCGCTCAGGCAGCTGGAACTTCCCAGCCAGTCATGGGTGCAGGACCTCGGATCGCCACCGCAAACAGGATACAAGAGAAATGGCCGCACAGCAAGCGTGCTTGTGAGTCGTGTGAAACATGTCTACCATACATTTTGCTGTACCTTGCATCCTTGTTCAATAAAGCCTTTCATCGTGAGCCATCGCTTGCTGTGCGGCCATTTCTCTTGTACACTTTTATGGATCAAAGGATTGCGATTTGTTCTGAATTCCTGTGTCCTGTTTTAAGGCCCGCTGTCAGCTGACGTCACTCAGCTGGTCCATGTTTGGGAAAGATCCTAACCATATGATTGGCATTCCCCCAGATGTCTGGACCGGCACCTGCTTAAGCCTCTCAGTGATCCGCTGAGAGCCTTAGCCAGCCCCTCCCGCCCCATCCACAGCAGGCGCTCCAGTGAGCGCTGGATGGGAGAGCAGAGAGCCACTGACTGAAAGTCACAACTCTCTGCTCAGAGCACAGGGGGAGAACTGAGCGATCAACTGTGTTTGATCACTCAGTTCTCACTGCAGAGTCAGTGGGGAACAGTTGCAGCATCAGATCGGTCTCAGGGAATCACTGTGAATAATTGCTATATCTATAATACATGGTAAAATATTAGTGTGGTAGTCATTCAGAAGAATGCTTCTGATTGATTCAGTGAACCCCCCTTTACACAAAGCTAAAAAGACCAATAGTGTCAGTTGTTACATATCTGAGTGGCAGAGATTGGTCAAGGATCCCCTAGCAGCTTCTGGAGGAACCCTGGTTGAGAAAAGCTGCTCTAATACATATCCTTAGGTCACCCCTTGCAGTGACGTGCGGAGGAATTTGAATCCAGGAGAGCCATTTGACAGTATTACGCTATGGGAGCTGTCCTTTCTCTCCATATGATTATTAATCCCTGAGAGGAGTGGGTACGATCGAGGAAGGAGCTGGAGTGAGACCTCTCTCCATCTGGGCTTGACCTTCCGCTCACTATGATCCCTGTAATAAGGATCATGGTGTTTTGGTAAGAGGCCAATTCATTTCTTATGGTGGTGGCTGTCTTTACACTGGGCTTCTGACTGTGGAAAACTTGCATGTTTGCATCTGGGACTACACAGCACAATCTTTGTGGAATCTCTCTACTATTATCAATATGAATTATGCTGTCCTGCATGATTACATCATGAAAAAATTAGTGCTGCTCAGCACCCTGCTCCTGCGTTCAGAACCTGGTCCTCAGGCTGCCTTTATCTCGGAACTTGTATTTATACTTGGCATCCACTATGGCTAGGCCCTCTACGACCGGGGTGGTCGACCAGACACTGTAAATACAAAAAAAAGAAAGGGCGCACCAGCCTAGCACATTATCCTCAGCGAGTTTACTGATAATAAAGGGTAAAAATCAGCTACTCACAAACATACGTGGAAGTCAAGCATTTCAATTCCATTAAGCAGCAGCTTTACAGGAGTCCAATATCTCATAAAAGCCGAGGGCTGACGCGTTTCGAGGCCGTGCCTCTTCCTCAGAGCCTCTTATTTACAATGATTACATCATGGACTGATGGACTCAATATTTATTTATATTAAAAGTTTATAGCGCTACACCATTCACTATGTACTATATTCTTTAGATCTGGTTTCTTTGATTCAGGATCAGGTGTTGGCAGCTGTATTGATTGTTTTAAATGCAATCAAGTGTGTTATCTTCATTAAGCGCAGCAACCCTCTTACAATGTCCTGAGCAACACTCTGGACTGCTTACCGGATGCTACTTTAATTCAATAAATATCTGAAATTAACTTTAGTGAGGCGCACATTGGTACTAGGCATTCCGAGCCACACACTCAAAAGTTGTTCCTAGCCTCCTAGAAGCTTCAGGCATTGCTTTCAATCTTTATGTATACAAATTCCTCCTATATTATTCTCCAGAACATGAAATATATGAAAATTAAATAAATAAATAATGAAGAATGAAAACCGTTCATACTGGCCACAGTAAATGTAAAAGCTGGGATTAACATCGTAAAAAATTGTGATGTAACTCTTCAGCACCTAACAAAAAAACAAAATATCAGTTTTAGACTAGGTTCGCAATACCGTCTCTGTAAAGCTATTTGCATTGAATTGTGGCTAAGCAGTGGCTTCTAGGGGTTCAGAAGTCGATTCTGCCCCTCCTGAATGTCTTTTCTTTGCCAAACAATGATTTAAAATGAAAAAAAAGCACCATAATTAAAGTCAAAGGTGGTTTTGGCAGTTGTAGTGCAGCTCAGTTGGCTTGAATGAGCGATTTTGACAGTCATGTTGGATTTTCCATGCATGTGATGCTTAGTCATGTGTACTGCCCTCTTCAGCTGAATATTACGCTTTAGATGAGTGGTCAAGGACAGTTAAATGGCAGCTCAACCAATATAATCACCCCCTTTCAAATATTCACATGTTGTTGCTTTGCAGCCTGAAATTAAGACAGACACAGTTTTTGTTTTATCCAGCTGTATTTGCAACATCCAAGTGAAAGATGTAACACTAACATGTCAGAAGAAAATTCAAAAACAGGATCACTGAGTTGGAAAAAGCCCCTTCAAACCAATTACCTTCTAAATGGCCCGCAAAGCCATTTGACTTTCAACTGTGATCAGCTGTGGGCATTTTGATTAGCTCAGCATGAAAAGAGCTTTCCTGGACCATTGCAGTCCCTGGTAGTGAAACTGAAGCAATCAACTATGGGTGGCAAGACACTGTCAAAAGATCTCTGGGATAAAGTTGTGGACAGGACATGGATACAAAACCATTTCAAAGGCTTTATCAATAGCTAGAAGCACAGTGAAATCTATTATTAAAAAGTGTAAGGTATTTGGTACAACACAGACCCTCCCTGGATCAGAGAGAGGCCTACTATGGAATTTATGACAAAGAGTGGTCATAGTGTGCATGTGACAAAAATATCACAAATTCTCCACAAACGTGGCTTGTATGAGAGGGTTGCAAGAAAGGCCACAGGCAGTCACGGCCAAATTGCCAGGTTGTATCTTGAAGATTCTGAGGCCACATGGATATGTCAGATGAGATGAAAATTACATTATTTGGCCTCAACACCAAACGATATGTCTGGTGGAAATCCAATACAGCTCACCATCCAAATAACACAATTCCTACAGTAAAGCATGGAGGCAGTAATATCCTGTTATGGGGGTATTTCTCTGCAGCAGGGACTGGAGCACTTGTCGGGACAGAAGGAAAATAATAAATACCATCAAATTCTTAAGGGAAATCTGCTGCCAGAAAGATGTCAATGGGAAGAAGGTTTACCTTCCAACATGACAAGGACCCAAAACACACAAAAATGACCACACAGTGGTTAAAGGAGAAAAAAGTGAATGTCCTTGCATTGCCAAGTCAGAGCCCAGACTTAAACCCCATTGAACAACTGTGGAATGAGGTGAAGACTGCAGTCCAAAAACAGTCACCATCAAATGTAACTGAACTTGAGCAGTTCTGCAAAAATGAGTGGGCAAATGTTGTCTATAAATAAGTCTAGATTTGCAAAGTTAGTAGACACATATCCCAACAGACTAAAGGCTGTAATTAAAAAGTGGTTCAACAAAATGCTGACACAAGGGGGTGATCCTTTTTTCAACTCAGTGATGTTGTTGAACTTTTTACATTTTTTTCTGACATATTGGTGTTATATATTTTACCTGTCTTTACCTGTCATCATATTAGGCTGCAAAGCAACACAATGTGATTATTTTAAAGGGGGTGGTTCTTTTTATAGGGCTCATGGGGGGCATTAGACCTAAATCCTGTTGGCGTCCACAAACTACTACAATCCCAGCCTGGCATTGTAACATTGTGAAGGAACCTTATTTACTAAATGGGTTGGGTGTACATGTTTGGCTAATCAATATATATTAGTAACAAAAAGGTTAAAAAAATTAAACCTGTGAGCTCAACATTTGGTGCAGACATAGTGCTTGATCCTATTGCATTAAAGTAACCCATGAAATTGGATGGGCTGCCTAATTCACCTATAATGTACAGAAAAAATTGAATGCACCATTTTTAGCAACGTAGCCTATCCTGATGCATGGTAGTGCATTACTGTGTGTTGAGAAGGTGGTTTGGGGTACCCTTGTGAATAAATGGCCTGCAGCACACAATGCGCATACTTATGTGCTTTACTGCACTGCAACAGTGTGAATCTTGCCAAGGGTATGAAGTAACTGCCTCTTGAGATTAAAAATTCTAAAAAAGGTGGGTTCTTACTTTGCTGTTGGGAGCTACAGCCTTCAGAGTCATCTTCAGCATTCAACATTCCTGGCCAGCCCTGCAATGACATAGGGACCCAAGGATGGAATCACGGTGCACGGCGCTGACACAACCAATTGTTGGATGATGAAGTTTACGCCTGAAGCTGGAGTTCCTGAAGACACTGTATTTGGAATTGACCACCCACCAGAGACACCAAAATGAATGGTCTTTTCCAGGAGCACTTTTTTAGAGGTCCTTTTTTTTTTTTTTTTTTTTTCCAAGCAACAGTCACTTTAAGGGCAGAGCTGTTGCAACACTGAAAGGATGCCAATGACTGTACTACCAAGTTGAATGAAAAAAAAAAGTGTTCTAAGTAACATGAAGCTGTGTGTTTAATGAGGAACAATGTTAATTTTCACCTGCTACATCACTTGCAGGCAGATTTTTTAATTCCTGCCAAAGCTTGCTATTTATAAAGGATCACAATGTACCCACATTGGCAAGCTTAATTAAGTGCCTAATTAAAACCTGAAATTGAGACAATAGAAACAATGAACCTTTGTGTATCTGCACACCATGTAGTAAACAATGCTGCCATCAGAAAGCATTATGATGATATTTGTGTGCACTGTGAGCGAATGATTGTTACAAATGGGCCAGGGACTATGTGAAACAATTTCTTTTGTTTTACAGTAGGCAGAGAAAAGAACAAAAATATTTATTTAAAATTAGGAAAAATCCACTCCCTTTTAAGCCAAATTCTATGGCACAAATGCACTGGCACCTTTCAAAAGCTGGTCAGAGCACTGCATGTGTAGAGCAATGGTTGTCAGTTTTAGCTTGCTTAAAGCAAATCTAAACTCAATCAGTAAAATCTCATATGCTGTAAGTTATTACATGTTATTGCTATTTCAATAGTTGTTTTTCATTTTAGTTTACATTATATAATACCTGGTGATTCAACAATGAAAGACCTCTTTCAGGCACTTCCTGTTATACAGTGACAACTGTCTACCAAATGTTCTTCTGCTTTATCACCCTATCACATGCAACTCTGGTAGAGATTACATTCTTCTGTGCTTGGTTGGGCATTGGTCAACTGTTATCTCTATCAGGAAGCCAGTCAAGAACAATGATGTGCAACTGATGGTGGTTGGTGCAAGCTCATAA
This sequence comes from Pelophylax lessonae, assembly GCF_965119305.1. Lineage (NCBI taxonomy): Eukaryota > Metazoa > Chordata > Amphibia > Anura > Ranidae > Pelophylax > Pelophylax lessonae. The sequence goes on from NC_138772.1 coordinate 450,850,175, forward strand.
AGGCAGAAAGTGGCTGAAAGAACATAGAGGAGATCAGTGGCACTGAGATGTAAAAGTAAAACAGAAATTTAAGAAAAAACAAAACAATAAATTGTTTTTTAAAAACCCAGTGTTGTGGCAATCTAATTGGTATCCAATTAAAGGAGAAGTACAGCCAAAGCTTGTTTGGCTGTACTTCTCCTATGGATCACAGAAATGGTTAGTTTTGCACTCCTGTGACCCATTTTCAGCAGAGAGCGGGTTGAAGTCCACTGTTTGCTGATGTCACAAGGTCGGTCCAGGCTCCGTGTCATCACGACCTACACCCGGCTGAGCCTCTCAGCGAGCCACTGAGAGCCTGAGTCGACTACTCTTGCCCCTCCACAGCTCAGCGCTCCAGTGAGTGAGGAGGGGGCTGAGCAGAGAGCTGTGACTAAGTCAACAGCACTCTGCTCAAGGAGCTGTGAGAATCAAGCGATCGGCAGTGTTCGATCACTCGGTTCCCAGTGCAGAGGCGCCAGGGGACAGATGCAGCATCGGACCGATGATGCATCTACCCAGGTAAGTATGAATTTTAAAAAGCCATAAACCTATACTTATATTTTAAGGTTTAGATCTACCTTACAGACCAGATTGTTAGCACATTTAGCAAACTTCTCACAGGGGTGTTTTGGGCAAGACTGCAGCCTTTTGTCATATGATCCTGTGTAGTGGAATCTCCCTCTTATGACCCAATGCTGCATAAGATCATAGACAGTTCTGAGAGACACGTGCTTGAAACAGTAAACAAACTCCCATTCATTTTTAAAAGATGAGGCTCAGAGAAATTAGTGGAGGAAGCCCGCAAATATAGGAACTTAGCTAGCAGGCTTTATGCAATAAAAAACAGCTAACGGGCCAATTCAAAATAAGGCAAGATCAGCTTCAGCCACTCTTTAATTTTTGCTCCAGATTTGCTCCATATCATCTCTTCTTCTGCTGATGATACAACTCCAATTTCAAAAAAGTAGGGGTGCTTTGTAAAATACTCATAATTGTTGTGATGGGGGTCACTTTGGTTGGGGGGACCCGTGGAACCCAGCTTACCTTAGAGAGGTTGGGAAATCCCTGTTTCAGCTCCCCAGGCCCCTCTTATGTGTAAGGCACCCTGTGTCTATTAGGGGCACAGGGTGACTGAGAAAATGGTGGACAACTACATAATGGACACTGAGAATATAGTTTGGATTACTTCAAATGTGACAGTAATATTTATCCCCAATATCCCCAAAGAAATCTATGATACAATATTTCCACTGTATCAGAATGATGGAACATTGTATGAGCTTTGCCTCAGACTATTGTAGGTAGGAGTCGGACAGTCTGCTACTGGGATCTCCTGCTATTGTCTGTTTAATAAGGTGTTCTGTGTTTATACTTAGGATAATGTGTATTGTAGTTTGAATTTGATGCCGGCAAGTCTGACCTGGAATGAGATCCCGGATTGTCCAAGTGGTTAGTTCATTTAACTTAATGTTTAGCTATAGTAATTATATTCCTGTGTACAGTTTGTATTATTAGTGTAATATGATCAGGAGGGGGATGTCCTCCTGTGGGGTATATATTCTGTGTGAGTTTGTTCAATAAAGAGTTCCAGATTTGCAGTTAAAACAAGTTCTGCCTAGTTCTTGGTTGAGATAGGCACCTAAAATATCTGGTTCCTATGTTCAGAGAGGAGGAAGTGGTATACTGACGGAAGCACTCAAGCACGGTACCGTCACAACTATTACTGAATATTTTTGAACAGATTTAAAATCTTTTGAAAAACTAGATGGTAAGAAACTAAATGTACTGATGCTGATGGTTTCTTTGTTTGATTTTTTAATTTATTTTTTTCCTTGTTTATTTGTTATAAAAAACGTCAAAGAAATAAAATCTGATATAAAAAAATCTACATAAAAACAGAATGCAATGATCTGAAAATCTCATAAAGCTATATTTTATTCACATTAGAAAACAGAAAACATACAAAATGTTTAAACTGAAAATGGCGGCAGCAGCTGAGCAAATGCCGGTTTTCCAGCCAGACTTTTCAACAGATGTCAGACCAATGACCGGCTTCTGTTGAACAGAAAGGACTACACACAGATCGAAATTCAACTGGTTCGATATGTGTATGCCCAGCTTTGCTTTCCACTTTTGTCATTTCGGCACCAAAACTGATCCTACACTCTTTTTTCCTCTTTTCAGTTCTTTATTCTTCTACATTACATATGGTTATATACTGTATGTACAGAGATGTGTGTCTAAATTATAACTAAAGGCAAAACATTCTTTAGTTTTAGTTTTGGATAGAGTGAAAAGGGATTAAAACACCTGTCAGTTAAAGTGTTACTAAACCCACAACAGTAAAATCAGTCTGTATATGCAGCAAAGCATGTTTGTTTTACTCACTATGGAGCCTGAGAGGTTAATCCTGTGCATTGTGTAAAAAGGCTGTTTTGATCCTGTCTCCTGATAGTACAGAGCAATGGAGGCACTCTGCACATGCTCAGTTTGGTGTGATTGCTAGAGAGTTTGTTTTTTTTCTTGGGATGGTGCATGTGATCAGCACAGGGCCAATCAACACTGTCCAGACAGAGGATCAGGGGTCCTGCAGCCTCATAGGAGAGTCAGAGTAGAATGAAAACTCCTCCTACAAGCTTTAACCAGACACTCATAGAAGTCATAAGACTACTATATACTGCTGATGAGAAAAAGTATTTAGTAGTTTATATTTACTAAAATAATTGCATTTCCATGTTCTGTGTGCTGTGTTTAGTAACACTTTATGATTCCCCCTCTCTATTTGTCCTGTTTACCATTATCATTGAAAGTGAAAGAAAAATTGCAAATTTTGGGTTGTCCCCAGTAAATAATTAAGGGGAAATCTTACAATGGGGACACTAGTTCTGATAACCTGGGGGGTCCCCAAGGAATCCCCTTAATTTGCAGGGATCTCCTCTTACTTCCTGTTTGGCTATGGGGAAAAATCTGACAGGGATTATAACCATTCCCTGCTTTATCCAAAATAAAAGAGTTTTGGCTATAGTTCTTCTTTAAATCTTGGATTGCCCGGGAAGACATCCCTGCATTGCTCTCTGAATGCAGACCTTTTCTGATCGCTACTTTCTATACTTGTACATATTAGGTGTTGTTAGAGAAAGTTTATGCTATTTTATGCTTTATTTTGCCTAGAGTTATTTTTTTTGCCACTACCCTAATGGAATACATCTGTAAAATTGCTTCATATGTCACTCTCCTGCTCCATACGATTTCTGGCTTTTGTACTTCCCATTTATTGCTACCCTGTACTTATCGTGAAAAACGTAATAAAAAGAAGGCAGTTATCAAAAAAGGAGAAAAAAATATGTCCATGCTTGACTGGAGTCTACCTTTAATCCTGTGATAAACTAGTCAGAAACAGAAAGAAACACAATCTATATTATAATTAAAGCTCTAAAAACATTTGTCGCGACTAGAATAAATGAGCACAAAGAAAAGCTGGGTTTAGTGACTTTTTAACTTAAAGTATTTGTCACCCTAACAAAAAAAAATGGATCCTGTTCCTTTAAAACATGGTTTACAGCACAGTGTTTGTGCTTTGTATTTGGTCCCTTGTATCAATCTGAAATACCTGGCTGATCCTGACTGGTTCTGCCCTCCCCTTCTAAACTGACCACGGTTTATCACGGCTGCTGAGCCCTGACACTCAGTATACGTGCCTCCATCATCCGCAGCTCACCTGTCCTCCTCTCCTCTCCCCTCCCTGCCTGTCAGCTAGTGGTCAGTTTACGTGCCTCCATCATCTGCAGCTCACCTGTCCTCCTCTCCCCTCCTTGCCTGTCAGCTAGTGGTCAGTTTACGTGCCTCCATCATCCGCAGCTCACCTGTCCTCCTCTCCCCTCCCCGCCTGCCTGTCAGCTAGTGGTCAGTTTACGTGCCTCCATCATCCGCAGCTCACCTGTCTTCCTCTCCTCTCCCCGCCTGCCTGTCAGCTAGTGGTCAGTTTACGTGCCTCCAACATCTGCAGCTCTCCTGCCCTCCTCTCCTCTCTCCTCCCTGCCTGTCGGCTAGTGGTCAGTTTACATGCCTCCATCATCCGCAGCTCACCTGTCCTCCTCTCCTCTCCCTGTCTGTCAGCTAGTGGTCAGTTTACATGCCTCCATCATCCGTAGCTCTCCTGTCCTCCTCTCCCTTCTCTGTCTGTCAGCTAGTGGTCAGTTTATGCGCCTCCATCATCCGCAGCTCACCTGTTCTATCTTCTCCCCTCCCTGCCTGTCAGCTAGTGGTCAGTGTTCATGCCTTGGTCATCTGCAGCTCTCCTGTCCTCTCTTCTCCCCTCCCTGCCTGTCAGCTAGAGACAGTGCCCGCCCCTCCCACCGCTGAAATGACTTTTAATATTTCATTAAATCCTGTGTGGTTAATAAGGCTGTGTGCCCAGTATCTGTGTTTTATAAAAAAATAAAAATGCCGTCTATACCTGATGATTGGCGCTCACGTGACTGGATGTCTCTCACCTCCTCTCCTACCAACTGACGTCAGGAAGGGATTTTTGGCCCCTCCTTCTCTAGCTGTCAGATCAGGAGAAAGAAGAGGCAGTCGGTCATGTGAGCACAAAGCTGCCCTCTGAAATCAAGTATAGATAGCATTTTTTTAATAAAACACAGAGACTGGGTCACACAGCATTAATAACCACAGATGATTATATGAAGATATGACAGTGGCTTAACAACCAATTTAAGTAAATGTGTATGCAAGTACAATATCACAAAATAAATTCACAATCTCTGTCCATCCAAAAAGAAACAAATAGTAGTGGGTAGAGCGGCATGATTATTCCTAAAAAAAAAATGTGATCTCAATTAGATCCCCCCCCCCCCCCACTCTCAATCCAGCGAAGTCTTAAAGGTTCTTAAAGGTTCCAGATTTTAAAAAAAATGTCAGTATTCAAAGCAGCCAAACTTGGCGTTTTGAATGCTTTTAAGTGCAAAGGATCTCTCCAAAGAAATACCTGACACGTGCCTATTACTGTCACATGGGATTTGTACATTCCTTGTGACAGCAATAAAAGGGATTAACATTTTTTTTTTATAAAAGGGACAGTGTAAAATTAAAAATAAAATAAATAAGAAAAAAAAAAATCTAAGCGCCCCATCCCTCCGTGCTCACTCACAGGAGTGAATGCATTTGTAAGTTGCACCTGCAAATGTAAACAGTGTTCAAACTAGTGATCGACCGATATCGTTTTTTTACCGCCGATACTGTGTTGGAGGGATCTGGGGGTCTGAAAGACCCCAAACCCCTCCTCTGCACTTAAAGCATTCAAAAGGCCAAGTGCAGCAAAAAAAGAGTGTGGTACATCCATTTCTGTAAATTCTCCACCACTATGCACTCACCAGAAAGCTAAAAGATAATAACCTTTTGAAGAACTCCAGCCTCACAGAGCCTCCACAGGATCCTCTTTAAATCGGGGTAACATGCGGCCAGGAAGGCATCCTATATGAGAGATACTCACCACACGGAGCTCAAAGTATGATATATAGTGTAGTATTTATTTTCCATTAGGATTAACCATAGAAACCAACATAAAATCAATCTGGAAATGGCGGTGTGACGTCAGCGTGTAAAGCTCCACCGAGACCCAGATCTGCCTTTTGAGAACATCAGGAAGACTAAATGCCGCGCCGAGGCAGGCCAGGAAGTAACATCATCCTGCATACTACACCCAGAAGTGACGCTGTATACAACCATGGAACAGTAAGGGACCGCTCGGCATGATAACATGGAGCAGGTACCAGAGGATCACTAACATCCAAGCGCTTAAACCTTAGTGCTAGGAGAAGCACTTTTTATTGAGTAGTTTTTTGTGATTGTTAAAAGCTTTTTATGGCAGTTTACTTTCAGTCCCTCCTGTACATGGTATGAGTTTATGTGGATGAAATACAAGTAAAAGGAGAAGAAAAGTGGTGTACCCTGGAAGTGGATGGTGCCAATAAAACCCTGTATAAACAAGCATATTAGGACTTACCTGTAGTGGGTGGTCATATACTTTTGGTGAGTTCTCTGTGTGGGTGGTGAAGGATAATTGAATCACAATGCCACAAATGCATTGTTTGTGTTTGAAGCAAAATATATGAAGACACTTGCATGAAAAGTATCTGCACTGAGACTTTACTGAGTGGCCTTAGAGCAGAGATCTCCAAACATTCTAAACAAAGGGCCAGTTTACTGTCCTTTAGACTTTAGGGGACTGTACTGTGCCCAGTGGGAGTAAACAATGACCCATCTTTGGTATTAGGGAGAGAAATAGTTGGTGTCAGTGGGAGGATGAGTGCCCCATTTTTGGTGTCCGTGAAAGAAATATTGCCCCATTGTTGGTTTCAGTTGGACGAATAGGGTCCTATTGTTGGTGTCAGTGGGAGGCATAGTGCTCCAATGTTGGTGTCAGGGGGGGAATAGTGCCCCATCGTTGGGGTTATTGGAAGGAATAGTGGCCCATTGTTGGTGTCAGTGGCAGGAAAGGGCTGCATCCAGCCCCCGGGCCACTGTTTGGAGACTCCTGCCTTAGAGCCATTGCAGATTGTAGGGATAATTGTATAAAGTATGTGGACATTAATTTATGTATAGACTTTTATTTATATGTTTAAAGAATATGGTAATGCACAAAGCAGTGTTGTGTTTTTGGTATTTTCACTTTTTTCCAAGCGCTGGTATACAATATTTAGGGTAAGTGCATCTAGTGTTTAAGGACATTTAGATGTGTTTACATGCTCAACAGCTCTGTTCATGAACATGTTGGTGATGGGATTTTATTTTCAGCCAGTAAATGGCCACCTACAGTAGGAACATAGGGATAGACCAATATGGTTTTTCCAGGGCCGATACCAATATTTTGTTCACAACGTATCGGTGTTGGCCAATATGGGCCGATATTCTGCACATTCAATTACACATCCAATACAGATTGACCAGTGCCCCAATCAGTGCAGACTGACCAGTTCCCCCATCAATGCAGAGTGACCAGTGCCCCCATCAATGCAGAGTGACAAGTGCCCCCATCAATGCAGTGACCAGTGCCCCCATCAATTCAGAGTGACCAGTGCCCCCAACAATGCAGAGAGACCTGTGACCCCATCAATGCAGAGTGACCAGTGCCCCATCAATGCAGAGTGACCAGTGCCTCCAACAATGCAGAGTGACCAGTGCCCCCATCAATGCAGTGTGACCAGTGCCCCCATCCAATTCAGAGTGACCAGTGCCCCTATCCAATGCAGAGTGACCAGTGCCCCCAAAAATTCAGAGTGACCAGTGCCCCCATCAATGCAGAGTGACAAGTGCCCCCATCAATGCAGTGACCAGTGCCCCCATCAATTCAGAGTGACCAGTGCCCCCAACAATGCAGAGAGACCTGTGACCCCATCAATGCAGAGTGACCAGTGCCCCATCAATGCAGAGTGACCAGTGTCTCCAACAATGCAGAGTGACCAGTGCCCCCATCAATGCAGTGTGAACAGTGCCCCCATCCAATTCAGAGTGACCAGTGCCCCTATCCAATGCAGAGTGACCAGTGCCCCCAAAAATTCAGAGTGACCAGTGCCCCCATCAATGCAAAGTGACCAGTGACCCCATCCAATGCAGAGCGACCAGTTCCCCCAACAATGCAGAGTGACCGGTGCCCCGATCAATGCAGAGTGACCGGTGCCCCGATCAATGCAGAGTGACCAGTGCCCCCAACAATGCAGAGTGACCAGTGCCCCCATCAATGCAGAGTGACCAGTGCCCCATCAATGCAGAGTGACCAGTGCCCCCAACAATGCAGAGTGACCAGTGCATGGGGATTAGAGCGCCGTCTGATTACACAAAGAGCAGGGTTCTTCTGCTTACCCGGCGCAGACGCTCTCATATGAAGTCCCGCCTCCTGGACCGGCTGCTATGATAGACGTCACCAGTGTGCTGTCTATCATAGGTAGGAGTCGGTCCAGGAGGCGGGACTTTGAATGAGAGCGCCCGCATCGGGTAAGCAGAAGAACACTGCTCTTTGTGTAATCAGGCGGCGCTCTAATCCCCATCCCCCCCTTTCCCCTCCGGAGGCAGCCCTACCCTAAGAAAATATTAGTCATATCAGCCAAGTTTGTGGCCAATACCGATACTTTCAAAAAAAGTGAATATCGGCCAAACCGATAATCGGTCGATCCCTAGTGTAACATAACAAATTCACCGTGTGAACAATAATGAACTGATACAAAGATCCAAACAAACCCTATTCACATCTAGAAAATAGGTGAAAAAATTTATTAAGTACGCTCCCTGGTAGCGGTATCCCGGGCGTCTGTATAGCGTAGTGAGTGCCACATCCTATTAGAAGACTGAACAAAAAAACTAAATGGAAAGAAGCATGGACTTTGGAGGCACTGGGTACTTTAAAATATAATATTTTATTAAATAGCATGTATAAAAACATCAAAAGAGAAAAAAACAAAAAACAAAACAGTGTAACCATCCCATTCATAAAGGGGGACACATTTGTACAGAATATACAATTCTGGCAGTTACATTGCTGGTCAATAATGAACAAGTACAGATCATTTGAATAACATAATAAAGTAATTGATTCTTCACAACGAAGCAATTCAACAGGGAGGGGTACTGTCTTCCCAGGGAGATCGGACGATGTGTTAACACATAGACATTAAATTCCGTTGAGCCATAGTGCTCGAAATGTTTCGCGTTAAGCTTCTTCTGGAGCTAATAGATCAATGCTCTGTACATAGTCAGCAAATAATGACGTTAAGGGTAGCAGGTAAGCAAACTGCGGGGAGAGTGGATGAGGAGTCCAAGTCAACAAAAACACGCTGCAAATCACTATTGGCCAGCAGCTAAAGCATTTATCACATCAGCTGGTATGCCAAAAAGATATCATATGAAGAAGCAGAAATGTCTGCAAAGTATATAAAGGTAGTATTCAATTTCATGAATGGGCCAGTGGGTATACACCGAAAGGACTCCTGACAAATGTAAGCCACCCTCCCCGGATGGGGAGTAAATCGACATCTAGAAAATACACTTGGTGTAAATAAACGTAAATAATATCAGCACGCACAAATGTTAATAAATGTAAATGACTGTGACAAACGACAAGACATTAAGATTTCATTTTAAAGTGTTCCAAAGGAACAGTGATGGTAAAAAAAGCAGTCTCTATATGGAAAATCAGCTAAAACAGATGCCGGTGGTGATCTCTTCCGAGTGCTGCATGCTTCCCCAGGGTGCTCAAAAAAGAGTAAGGATGGCTGCTTACCAGAAACAGGCAATCACATAGCCTTTAAAAGAGCTCCACAGCGAGGACTCGGTGGAGGTCGCCTAACCAGGCAAGCGAGGGGTCTCGATGAGATCCAGCAAACAGCCAACCTTTGAAAATGCTCCTTAGAGGTTCCTAGGTAGGTATCGCTTACTTCGGCATTCAGGGGATCCTGGCTCAATAGTGAGAAAGAAGAGGGCTAATAGTGCATTATCTTCCACATGACACCAAATTATTAAAAGATTGCACTTACATAGATCTCTTGAAAAAGAACATCCGAGGCACGGCCGCCTGCAGTGCGGTCTGTGTGTGGTGACGACACGGCTGGCTCCGCTCTACGCGTTTCCCCTTAGAAGGCGTCAATCCCAGTCATAGAGACTGCTTTATTTACCATCACTGTTCCTATTGGGCTCTTTTATATGAAATCTTAATGTCTTGTCGTTTGTCACAGTCATTTACATTTATTAGCATTTGTGCATGCTGATATTATTTACGTTTATTTACACCAAGTATATTTTTAGATGTGAATAGGCTTTGTTTGGATCTTTGTATCAGTTCACCATTGTTCACATAGTGAATTTGTTATGTTACACATATGTCACAGTTTATTTGTTTTTTTAGATAGCGCGCTAGTTTTTCTTTATCACAATACGTCTCTCCTAGTGTTCAGGGAGTTCTAGGTGCTGCAATCTAATCAGTTAAGCTAACGCCTCCCTCACCATTAATTTAAAGCAATAAAACCTGACAGGTGTTCTAATCTATCTCCACTCTATCCAAAACTAAAAAAAAAAATCTGCCTTTAGTTATACTTTAAGGCTAGGTTCACATTGCTGCGTGTCGGAAGCACATGCAAAATCTTTGCAAAATCCCAACGTGCAGAGAAATATGCTGCCATTTAGCACCCTTACACATCTGCAAATGCCCGCGGTGTAGCATGCTTTCGGAAAAGAGTTAGGGACTTCTTTTTCGCATTTTCATGCGTAGGGCAGCCCACTGAATAGAATGGGCTGCCCTAAACTTGACACATGGAAATGCACCTGCACGTGATCACACCTGTATGCGTGAAATAACAGAGTGAAGTTCAACTCCAGGAAACCTAATCACCCTCCCTTGCAGTGGGGCTGCTCCTGCACTGCAAGCGTTAACAGCTTGTTTATATATTAGGGATGAAATAGCAGTATGATTTACCTGTTCCTCTGCTTCCCCCATGCACTGATGGTAGACTAATCCTGTGTGTCCTCACCTCTAATGCAAGGTTATGGTCCCTGCAGTGGTCTGAATGATATCAGAGGTCCTTTGCTCCCGGGAACATAGGGGAAGGAGAGGCTGCATGGACCAGTCTAGCAGTGCACAGGCACCCCGCTGCAAGGGTGGATTTTTGGGTTTTCAGTTCAGCTTTTCTACTGTTACTTGACTATTTAAAGTGGAACTTCACTCTCTAAATCAACATTGACCATTTTAAATCCTTATGCTGCTAGCATTAGTAAATAGATAGTAAAGTATATAATATTTACAGGTTATAAACTGTTTTTTTGTACATTTCTTTAGTTATTTGGTTTCCATGCCTAAGCAAATGATGTCAGACATCCCAGGAGTCTTCAGGAGGGGAGGAGCTTTTTTTTTTAAACGAAGCCCGCCCTCCTGCCTGCATGCCTGGATGCAGATGGTTCCAAGAAGTAAATGTTACATTAATCATCTGCCTTTACTTAAGATGGCCATGGCCAGAAATGCAAGGGGCTGTTTTATTAGCAAAATAAAGCATGGAGACATGGATGGTTGGGGCAGTTTGCTTTGAATATTAAAAATGAATTAAATAGCGATTTTGGTTTGTGGTGCTCAGATGCAGTGTAGTTACGCTTTAATCATGATTATTGATCATGAATGCTGATGCTCCCAAAATCTGAGTCTTCCAAATTAAGTCTATGAGATCTGAGAAAATTGCTGTGTATGATGGACCTGTAGAACTGTCCAAAATATTGTATTTTACTTTTATGACTAATAATATTCTTTGCTTGTACACATACCTGGCTGGTGGAAGCTTGGTGAAAGCTCTCTTGCTATTGCTCTTGCAATATCGGATTCTTGCCTTGCCGCTTGACTTGCTTGGTCAGCTGCATCCCCTTTTGCACGTGCATGAGCCGTCCTGTATAGAGAAAAGTAATAGGATAAAAATCAGTATTTACAAACTGCACCAGCTTATCTTACTAACAAGGGCAGCCTGTCAGTATATTTGAGAATGCCTGGGGGGTTAAGGCAGTATCCCATTATTCTTATTTCACAGTAGCCTGTCAGGTGCTACAAGAAGATATTAACAGCTGTCACTGGGAAAATAAAGGACAGATGACACTGGGGTGTAAATACAAGAACAAACACATCATCAGCTTAACAGCATTACCAATGCACAAGTATCAAAGTCCTAAATCTTACACAAGTCAAATATGATTGCAGACATGTCATAACACAAATCAGCCAAACTTCCCTATCAATAAATTCATTGTGTCAGGAACCCAGGTGATTTACTACTGCTCGAATGAGTGAAAACTGCACAAACATTTTACCCAACTCTGTTCTATTTTTAAAAAATAACAGTTACTTTTTTATCTGACAAGTTGTATCATGCTTTGCCAGTCCCTAAGGAAATTGGATACACATATTGTAAATGTGCAGAGAATACGAATGGAACAACCATGTCAGGGCTGTGTGTTTCCAGCAACCACTGCTGGGTATGGCCACCTAAACACTGTTCGAGATGACCATAAGCAAGCCCCAAACTGCAGGCAGTGGTCCATGATGGTGCATTATAGACTCAGAAGAGGGGGAGCAGTTTAACAGACAAGCATTCTAGAACCCGATGCTGCCATCCATAACTGTAAAATGAAAAAAACATTTTTTTTTCTACATACTATCCTGGAAAACCCATTTCTTGGAGTACATCGTGAGACACAGAGCAGGTCATAATCATAACTATGTGGGTTATGTGCTACCTATAGGGCTCTTTCACACGGTCCGCCTCCTTAGGCGGATCCGTGCTGCTCAGCGGGGATCGATCCGCGATCCCCGCTGAGCCGGCGGTTGACAGCTCCATCTCCGCTTGCAGTGCGGAGTGGGAGGTGTCACAGCCCCCGCTGCTCTCTATGGGGAATCGGATGAGAGTGGACCGCCTGTCCGCTCTCATCCAATCCCATCCGATCCCCAGGACGGATGAAAAATAGGGTTTCCATCCGTCCGGATTTCACGGACAGGATCGGATGCGGATGGCAGCGGGTGTCAGCGGACATGTCACCGCTGATATCCGCTGCTCCATAGGGCTGAATGGGGCATCCGATCAGATCCTCCTAAAAAACTGACAGGCGGATCTGATCGGACCGCCCGTGTGAAAGATCCCATAGGTGAATAGACACTGGCAGATCAATCAAACAGGAAGTCCTCCCCTATATAATCTCTCCTATACAGAAAGTAATGAATTCCCAGAAAGAGGGGAGGGACCTCTGAGTCCTATGATATACTCCAAGAAATTGATTTTACAGGTAAATATGTAGAAAAAATCCAATATTATTTATCGTACATCATGGGACACAGAGCAGGTTATAATCATAACTATGTGGGATGTCTCAGTGCAATATAACCTAAGGGGTGGTAGACAGCAATAACCAACGCTATCAACCCCAAAGGGCCTACTCTGCTGTTTGTAATACGCTGCGGCCAAAGGCAGTATCCTCTGTGGCTCTGACCTCCACCTGGTAAAACCCTGTGAATGTTTGAACCAAAGACCATGTAGCGGCCTTGCAAACCTGATCCACTGATGCCTGATTGCCAATAGCCCAAGATGCCCCTACACCCTTGATGTAATACCAGTAGGCAAAAAAGAACTTGGGTTAAAATATTGTAAAATATGCACATTTTGAGTATAATAAATCAAATACATATTTCCTTTTCATCACAATGGTCATTGAAATCTTTGTTTTAAACATGCAGTACTAATGTCCCTGAAGGAAGAATGTGGTGATAAATAATCTGCATGGATGCATGGCTGGACCATGTTTGTGTCATTTCAGGTATTAAAATTACAAAGCCAATTTATTCCAAACAGATTAAGTTGAGCAATCTCTGCCAGCACAGAATTTTACAATGACGCAAATTGACATATTGGTTGCTTTCTACATTAAAACTATCCTGTTTGAGCTGGAAAACAATCTGGACTTCTTGGAATCATCTTTGACAGTGAACAGCTGACATCTCAGTTTTTTTGATGTCTAACCTGCTATAGCTGACAGTACACAATGAAAAGAGTACACTCTGCCACATGCTCAGCTAGGGAAATAAAAGGGACAGGCAATCTCATGTACTCTTTCCGATTTGCAACAGATTCTAACCCTGTAGTACATAACTAAAGCTGGAATTACACATACAGATTTAAAATGTAACAGATTCCTCCATCTATGCTAAACAGCGCAGATGACTAAACTCCCACTGCAGCTGGCCCTAACTGCCAAAATACCTAAACAGAGATTCGGCCAACAATTTTTTGCTCAGCTACTTTAGTTTCCCAATAGAAAATGTCGAGAGGAAGGGAGGTAACAGAATGGCTCACTGATCAAATTTCGGATTGAAAGAGTTTGTGTGGTTCCGCGCTTAGGATAGGGGGTATATAAGGAAAAATTATAATACCACACCTAGCTGCTGCCCACTTCAAAAATGTCACCCTAAAAAGGGGGGCATTTGGATATGAAAAGGAGGGAAAAGAAGTAATTGGCGCTGCTTGGTGGGGTATTGGGAATATAAATTAAGGTTGCCGGCCTGTTAAATTATTTATATAAAAAGCAAATATATTGTGATTTTAAACCAATAAAAAGATAAAACTAGGTCGATCTATATGTGGAATCAATGGTGTATCATGTGTAAATCAAAAACCTCTAAAACAGTCTTAAAATATACAAACAGCCAGCATATACATACAATGTGTACAGTCGGTGAGATTAAAGTGCAACAAAAGGTGCAATGGTGTATACCAAAAGTGGGATGGTGAAATAATAAAATTAATTATCCAATCATAAATAAACCAACATATCATCACAATCCATAAATATCACCATAAAATCTTAATACATATAAGTGCCAATAAAGTGCATATATATATATAGCTGCCAAAAAATATATATACGCGTGCAAAAGCGTGAGAAAAAGTGATCAAAATGATCTTTTCTGCTATACTGCTGTGTAAAAGAAAGAGAAACGGCAGCACAAAAAAATGTTTTAGTGTCCTTATAAATTATAAAGCAAGTAAATTCAAAGCCTAGGTGCAGTCTCAGTGGTTCTGACAGATCCAAAGAAGTCCTAGATGGTATAGTCCATAGTGATTATGGTGCTCTTTTCTCTATGCCCAGGGTGTGGTGAATGGGCAGAAGGAAGAAGTGTTCCCCTGAGCCTGGGGTCCTGCGCTTACCAGATTCCCTTACCCCTACAGGGGTAAACAGCGGGTCGATAATAAGGGATCGCTCCCATACACTGGCAATCAGGATATCCCAAGATCTTGGTCTCTTTCCTTACAGGTGTCCGCTCAATAGGTGTAATAAATTCCAATTCAGTACCAGGGTATGTGGAAGAAAAGGGAAGGAGCCTCCAATAGTGTAGTATCGTTTTAAAAACACTTTATTAATAAAAGAAGGACATGTACTCACATAAAAGTATAACCTATCGTATGCCCGTCTGGCATAGGAACCGCAACCTCCTCACTTGCGGTGCACGCTAGTGGATGGCGTGCGCGTCAACCGCCGGATGTGCGTTCCAGGCCTCGGGTTCTGAAAACGGAAATGACGTGGTCACGCTCTCTACCGGTTTCGTCTCACTGACGTCATCTGGAGAAGCGCTGGCCACGTCGCCTCCGTTTCCTTAAATGTAATGTGGTTACCAGGCAACCCGTTCCGGAAGTATTGAGCTTAGGCATTGTAGCCAATCAAGTCATAGCTCGTCATTTGTTGCTAGGCAGAGTATGGATCACAGATGTGCTAATCTAATAGGAGAATATGTGGCCAATCGGGGAATTTAAAGGATAAATTTGTCAGAAGTTACCGGGCAGGAATGCTTTTAAATTTCGGATTGAATTTATCAAGTTTTTAATAAAGGATTTGCAATTTTTTCAGCTTTAGTGGTCACAAAAAGTACTGCAGACTCATGTTTGGTTATGAGCTTTAGAAGCTCCTGGACTTATGTTTAAAAGCATCTATGCCCAAAAACAAATATGTAATATATTGCAGCTTACCAGACCTTAGATGAAGTGGTCAAGAACATTTTCAGCAACTACAGAAAATATCTGTTGATTTCGCCACAATGCAGATATCTTGTCAATTTATGTGTGCTTAAAAGATAGCACAAACAACCTATTGTGTAAACAACTGGTCTCATTTTTCCACCATGTAATGGAGATGAACAAAGGCAGACATGCTAGAAGTCCAGCCTGGTTGACAACCATGGCTGCCGCAAATGATACATCATCGCTCCCAAATATCCCTCGTTTAGAAACAAACTCCTCTGTCCCTCTTTCCTTCATGGTCGGTACTCTTGTTGGACAGTGGTGTGGGTCCCTTATAATAAATGCAATACCAAACTATCAAAAGTGTTACACTACACTAAATCTTTTCCAAAGAACTTATTTTTTAATATTATTTTAAAGAGTACAAGGGAAACATACTGATTAAAAAATGCAATTATTTCCTTTTTAAAGGCTTTTTTTTAAATATTAAAATAACAAACATGTTATACTTACCTGCTCTGTGCAATGGAATTGCACAAATGGGGCCAAACTTTCTCTTCTGGAGTCCCCCCTGATGGCATTCTTGGCTCCTCCTCTTCTGTGTCTGCCACCATAGCAAGCTGCTTGCTATGGAGGCAGACATGTGGGCTTACTCCTGAGACACACACAGTGTGGTCCAGCTTTGCCCCTCACTCTCAGGATTTGATTGACAGCAGCCTCTTTGTCCTGTGAATGCAGGGAAAAAGGAGAGAGCCACTACAGACAAGGAAGTGCAGCACTGGATTGAGTTAAAGAGGAGCTTCAGTCGATTTTTTCAAAATAAAAATTCAGTAGATACAAAAACTGTAGCTGCTGACTTTTAATATACAGGCACTTACATGATTAGGGATCCATTTCACTGGTCTTCGACCCCCGGCATCTTGTGGTTTCACAGCCAGCTGTCCACTGCACATGTGCGAGCCGCACTGCACTTTGTGAACGGTTCCACAGCCTTCTGGGACCTTTGACGTGTACCAGAAGTTTGCGGGCAGGGAAAGAAGCAGATACCTGTCAAAGCTAGGTACTCAGCCGCCCCCCAAAGAAAAGTTCCAAATGTGTCGAAGAGGGAGGGGAGAAGGAGAAAGAATGGAGCTTCCCCTTTTGGGTTCAGCTTTAAGTAGTTAGAGGGTTGAGGGGGCGATTCTGCCACTGGGAAATTGTTTAACTTAATGCAGGGAATGCATAAGGTAAAAAATGTCTTGGCTTTAGAACCACTTTAATTTTTCATGGTATGTGTAACTGGGGCATGTCCTTTGCCTACACACACATTGTGCTAAGAGGTGTCCCTCTTTCCCATCTCAGAAAGTTGGGAGGTATGATACTACTGAGAAATGAATGTAGACATAAGTGACAGGAAGTGAGTTATTTGCAGTATTATTGGGTAAATTATTTACTAGCAATCTCAAAGGCAGCCTTAAGCAATGGCAGCCTCCATGTCTCCCTTTAAAATGTAATTATCTGTCAGGGAAGAAGTCCAAGAAGAACTTGCAAATATGCCAATGCCCAATATGGCCGCGCTAATTCGTGCATGCGCATTAGGGAAAGGCACGCGAAGGCAGATCATCCTATGCGACAGCACATTGGCTTACGTAAAGCATGCTAATTCCCAGTGTTTACTGGCCTATACAAGAACATCAGTGGCTATCATAAATTGCTGGATTATCGTCAGCTTTGTATCCTGTGTTCCTTTGCCTTGTGCTTCTGTTTGATTACCCCTTACTGACCCGGATTACCCCTGACCTGCTCTGGCTTCCCTCCTGGCTCTGAACCCAGCTTTCTTCACGGACCTGCTTCTGCCTATTCCAGATTGACATCCTATGTTTGACCCTGGCTTGATCTCGACTACGCTACCTGCATCTACTCCTGACTGACTTGCTGTGTTTGACTCCCTGGCCTGGCTTCTAACCTTGCTCCTGCTTACCCATGCGTCAAGATCCGCCAGCACCTCCAGAGAACCATTGGCTGTGACCACCTTCTTTACCCGTGTGTGTCCTTGCATCTGGTTTATTCAGGCAGCTTCACCTGCAGGCAACCCATGCATCTTTGGGCATAGCACCCCCTGTTACCACCTTAGGGGGTACTCTGCACTCAGCAGCAAGGGGAGCCCCATTGTCACCTCAGCCTCCAGTCAGGTATGTGACACTATCATTAAAATCTGCTCCATAAAAGTCAGCAATGCACATATCAACATTACCAAATGACTATTATTTTGATAAATATATTGCTGTGCTTGTCCTACAGACAAAACTGCTGTTCCTGAGTGCCATAAAAGCTAGGCAGGTTAGCCTTTTGGTCTCTAGCTACCAAAAGAATTATGTTTGTCCCGCATCCTTGAAAACTGCAGAGAACCCATTGTTCTCTATAAATCTGACAGGTGGGCGATGAAATAGAAGGAACAAAAAGAGTTCACAATATTACTATACAGGAAGCAGTAACAGCATATTTATTGGTCAAATATGGCGGCAACCATATACATACGTAATACAAAATTTAAAAGGAAACAAGGTTTTAATACATGTAGAAAATGATTTACATAACATCAAATGTAAACTTCTTTACACATTGCCTTGGCGTCGTGCACCACAATGTGTGGTAAGTTTGTGATGTTTTGGGTTAGTTAACACTAGTGATCGACCAATATCGGTTTTTCGTTGCCGATACCAATATCGATATTTTGGCCAATGCATATCGGTATCTAAAAGACCCCAAAATCCTCCTCTGCACTTAAAAGCATTCAAAACGCCAAGTTTGGCTGTTTTGAATACTGTCATTTTTTTTAATCTGGTGCCAGACAGTACCCGGAAGTGATGTCATGAGTGACATAACTTCCGGGTTTTTGCATGGAGACCCGATCAGAGCCGAATGTGGCTTTGATCGGGTCTTCGGCGGCCGCGCAGGCTGAGTGCCCGGGTCTCCCGGTGCGCCGGGAGACCCGGGTGAGCCGCGGGAGGGGGAGACATCCCCTCCCGCTCCTTGTAATCAGAGGCGATCGGCTTCTTAGCCGCATTGGTTGTCATTAGAAGACAGCCGACCATCGACTATGGATCGACCATCGACCTCTAGCTGCAGGCATCCCTCCGGTACAAGCACTTTCCCGAAATATTGGCAATATCGGTCACCTTGGTGGCCGGTTCCGATATATGGGGCAAAGTGCATATCGGTCCTCGATATATTGGCTTTGCCGATAATTGGTCGATCTCTAGTTAACACGGCATACAGCATGAATTTGACCTTAATGGCTGTAGGAGGGATTCAGACCTGGAAACTCAGGCACAGTAATCTTACTATCACAGAACTAAAGAAACAATAATTTGGTGTTTTCAATCTTTAGTGTCTACCAATCACTGATATACTGGTTTTGGGTGGAATGGCCCTTCAATAACAATCTGTTGGCATTGACATAATTATCAGTGCACAATGCCTGCTTAGCTCCAACTAACACTTACCATGTGCTGATGTTTCCTCAAAGTATCACTGCCAGGAAAGAAGTATGGGCTGCCATTGTTGGTCTCCTAAAATTGGTAGTTTAGGTCTAGGTCAGTAACTCATACAGCATTAAAGTCAAAGCATCAGCATGACATCCAGGGAGTGATATTAAATCCACATTTAAAAAAGAAAACTTGCCAACAGGCAGGGTTTTTATTACAGAAGAGTCCCTATCAGTCTCTTCTGCCATACTTTTTCTTTCTTGCCCCTGCCTGCATTGAGCAGCTCAGCGTACATTTATTTAACCTGCTGTGTGTTACGGTGATGTGACTCATGCACATGCACAGGATGTGATGTCATCGTGTTCTGGCCATTAAAGCAGCCAAACAGTCCAAACCCAGAAGTAAGGCTAAGCGAAGGTGGACGCGCCTGTGACAACACAGCACTGGATGGTTAAGTCTGCCATAATGTGCTCGTATGCGGTGCATGCTAGCACATTATGACAATCCACCTGGGGGCATAAATAGTTAAATAAAATAAATTTGATTAAAATATTTTACTACTACCTTAAGGGACAGATTTTTGGTATTTACAGGGTAACCAATTTTATAAGGACATAAGCTTAGTTTCAATTTATCACTGCTTTATGTAACAGAAATAGTAGTGCATAATAAAATGGGAACAATGTGAAATACATATCTACTGACATTGCTGCAATACTTATGCACATAGCCTGCGGCTACAACTTGTCCAGTTAAAAATAGTATGGAATGAAATGCTTACAACAAATGGCAATGAGTAGGACATGTAGCAAGAAGGACAGAGAACAGATGGCCAGGAAGAGTGATGCAGTGGTTGTGTGAGGCCGAGAAGAACTACGGATACAGCCAAAATCTAATCAGCAGGCTCAAGAGGGAAATAGGTCTGTTCGATCTCTGACAGCATAACATGAGACCTAACAAATTAAAGAGTAGAAGGAACAGGGACAGGGGCTGGAAATGCTGGATTATGGCGGCATGAAGAACTGGATGACACTGAGAAAACGACACTATGTAAAACCCGCCACGTTACAATCTTTTTCTTACAATCCAATTTTCATGCTGCATTATTTTATATAGAGCCACCATTCTCATCACTAGAAGGGTACAATCCACCGATAACTGGAGTGCTGATGATTGTACAATTCTCCTTAGGGTTAGTATACACAAGTGTGTGATTTACTTGTCAAAGAGGATCATTTGAATTCTGAATTTAATTGTGTAAAGCAGTGTCATATGTCAATGCAAACGCATCGCAAACACATCCTTTACTACCTGAAATTTTCCCCTGAAAGCATGCAGTGTTTGTCTTACTTCTGACGGAAGCCATAGATGGATTGTTTTTTTTTTTTTTTTAAACATCCAGAGGGCTGATTGAAAGAAAAAAAACAAAGAATGGATTCCCTCATCCACACAAGTGAGATGGATGCAGGAATCATCCCCACTGTGCTACTGTATTCTGACAGCGGGACTCCTCCACTGTCAGCATACATTGATCAAAAAATGCAGCCAGCTGATTGAGAAAAGCTCTTCATCAAGTGGGAGCCTCCAAACATGGATCGAAATTTATCCAATTCCTGCTGAACCGGCTGAATTTTAATCACACTAACACTGTTTGTAACTCCAACCCTCACAATAACCCTGCCTGTAATTTCAAACTTAGCACCAACCCTCCCTGTAACTCCAAGCCTCACACACACACCCTCTCTGCAACCCCAAACACACTGACCCTGCCTGTAACCTGAACCCCTTACACTGACCCTACCTGTAACCTGAACCCCTTACACTGACCCTACCTGTAACCTGAACCCCTTACACTGACCCTACCTGTAACCTGAACCCCTTACACTGACCCTACCTGTAACCTGAACCCCTTACACTGACCCTACCTGTAACCTGAACCCCTTACACTGACCCTACCTGTAACCTGAACCCCTTACACTGACCCTGCCTGTAACCTGAACCCCTTACACTGACCCTACCTGTAACCTGAACCCCTTACACTGACCCTACCTGTAACCTGAACCCCTTACACTGACCCTGCCTGTAACCTGAACCCCTTACACTGACCCTGCCTGTAACCTGAACCCCTTACACTGACCCTACCTGTAACCTGAACCCCTTACACTGACCCTGCCTGTAACCTGAACCCCTTACACTGACCCTACCTGTAACCGGAACCCCTTACACTGACCCTACCTGTAACCTGAATCCCTTATACTGACCCTACCTGTAACCTGAACCCCTTTACACTGACCCTACCTGTAACCTGAACCCCTTACACTGACCCTACCTGTAACCTGAACCCCTTACACTGACCCTACCTGTAACCTGAACCCCTAACACTGACCCTACCTGTAACCTGAACCCCATACACTGACCCTACCTGTAACCTGAATTCCTTATACTGACCCTACCTGTAACCTGAACCCCTTACACTGACCCTACCTGTAACCTGAATTCCTTATACTGACCCTACCTGTAACCTGAACCCCTTACACTGACCTACCTGTAACCTGAATCCCTTATACTGACCCTACCTGTAACCTGAACCCCTTACACTGACCCTACCTGTAACCTGAATTCCTTATACTGACCCTACCTGTAACCTGAACCCCTTACACTGACCCTACCTGTAACCTGAATTCCTTATACTGACCCTACCTGTAACCTGAACCCCTTACACTGACCTACCTGTAACCTGAATCCCTTATACTGACCCTACCTGTAACCTGAACCCCTTACACTGACCTACCTGTAACCTGAACCCCGTTCCCTGACCATACCTATAACCTGAACCCCTTACACTGACCCTACCTGTAACCTGAACCCCTTACACTGACCCTACCTGTAACCTGAACCCCTTACACTGACCCTGCCTGTAACCTGAACCCCTTACACTGACCCTACCTGTAACCTGAACCCCTTACACTGACCCTACCTGTAACCTGAACCCCTTACACTGACCCTGCCTGTAACCTGAACCCCTTACACTGACCCTGCCTGTAACCTGAACCCCTTACACTGACCCTACCTGTAACCTGAACCCCTTACACTGACCCTGCCTGTAACCTGAACCCCTTACACTGACCCTACCTGTAACCGGAACCCCTTACACTGACCCTACCTGTAACCTGAATCCCTTATACTGACCCTACCTGTAACCTGAACCCCTTTACACTGACCCTACCTGTAACCTGAACCCCTTACACTGACCCTACCTGTAACCTGAACCCCTTTCACTGACCCTACCTGTAACCTGAACCCCTAACACTGACCCTACCTGTAACCTGAACCCCATACACTGACCCTACCTGTAACCTGAATTCCTTATACTGACCCTACCTGTAACCTGAACCCCTTACACTGACCCTACCTGTAACCTGAATTCCTTATACTGACCCTACCTGTAACCTGAACCCCTTACACTGACCTACCTGTAACCTGAATCCCTTATACTGACCCTACCTGTAACCTGAACCCCTTACACTGACCCTACCTGTAACCTGAATTCCTTATACTGACCCTACCTGTAACCTGAACCCCTTACACTGACCCTACCTGTAACCTGAATTCCTTATACTGACCCTACCTGTAACCTGAACCCCTTACACTGACCTACCTGTAACCTGAATCCCTTATACTGACCCTACCTGTAACCTGAACCCCTTACACTGACCTACCTGTAACCTGAACCCCGTTCCCTGACCATACCTATAACCTGAATCCCTTACACTGACCCTACCTGTAACCTGAACCCATTTCACTGACCCTGCCTGTTATCTGAACCCCTTTCACTGACCCTGCCTGTAACCTGAACCCCTTACACTGACCCTACCTGCAACCTGAATTCCTTATACTGACCCTACCTGTAACCTGAACCCCTTACACTGACCTACCTGTAACCTGAATCCCTTATACTGACCCTACCTGTAACCTGAACCCCTTACACTGACCCTACCTGTAACCTGAACCCCTTACACTGACCCTACCTGTAACCTGAACCCCTTACACTGACCCTACCTGTAACCTGAACCCCTTACACTGACCCTACCTGTAACCTGAACCCCTTACACTGACCCTGCCTGTAACCTGAACCCCTTACACTGACCCTACCTGTAACCTGAACCCCTTACACTGACCCTACCTGTAACCTGAACCCCTTACACTGACCCTGCCTGTAACCTGAACCCCTTACACTGACCCTGCCTGTAACCTGAACCCCTTACACTGACCCTACCTGTAACCTGAACCCCTTACACTGACCCTGCCTGTAACCTGAACCCCTTACACTGACCCTACCTGTAACCGGAACCCCTTACACTGACCCTACCTGTAACCTGAATCCCTTATACTGACCCTACCTGTAACCTGAACCCCTTTACACTGACCCTACCTGTAACCTGAACCCCTTACACTGACCCTACCTGTAACCTGAACCCCTTACACTGACCCTACCTGTAACCTGAACCCCTAACACTGACCCTACCTGTAACCTGAACCCCATACACTGACCTTACCTGTAACCTGAATTCCTTATACTGACCCTACCTGTAACCTGAACCCCTTACACTGACCCTACCTGTAACCTGAATTCCTTATACTGACCCTACCTGTAACCTGAACCCCTTACACTGACCTACCTGTAACCTGAATCCCTTATACTGACCCTACCTGTAACCTGAACCCCTTACACTGACCCTACCTGTAACCTGAATTCCTTATACTGACCCTACCTGTAACCTGAACCCCTTACACTGACCCTACCTGTAACCTGAATTCCTTATACTGACCCTACCTGTAACCTGAACCCCTTACACTGACCTACCTGTAACCTGAATCCCTTATACTGACCCTACCTGTAACCTGAACCCCTTACACTGACCTACCTGTAACCTGAACCCCGTTCCCTGACCATACCTATAACCTGAATCACTTACACTGACCCTACCTGTAACCTGAACCCCTTTCACTGACCCTGCCTGTTATCTGAACCCCTTTCACTGACCCTGCCTGTAACCTGAACCCCTTACACTGACCCTACCTGCAACCTGAATTCCTTATACTGACCCTACCTGTAACCTGAACCCCTTACACTGACCTACCTGTAACCTGAATCCCTTATACTGACCCTACCTGTAACCTGAACCCCTTACACTGACCTACCTGTAACCTGAACCCCGTTCCCTGACCATACCTATAACCTGAATCCCTTACACTGACCCTACCTGTAACCTGAACCCCTTTCACTGACCCTGCCTGTTATCTGAACCCCTTTCACTGACCCTGCCTGTACCCTGAAACCCTTACACTGACCTTACCTCTAACCTGAATTCCATATAATGACCTTACCTGTAACCTGAACCCCCTTACACTGACCTACTTGTAACCTGAACCCCATTTACTGACCATTCCTATAACCTGAATCCCTTACACTGACCCTACCTGTAACCTGAACCCCTTTCACTGACCCTTCCTGTAATCTGAACCCCTTTCACTGATCCTGCTTGTACCCTGAACCCCTTAAACTGATCCTACCTGCATCCTGAACCCCTTACACTGGCCCTAACTGTAACCTGAATCGCTTACACTGACCCTACCTGTAACCTGAACCCATTACACTGACCCTACATGTAACCTGAACCCCTTACACTGACCCCGCCTGTAACCTGAACCCCTTACACGGACCCTGCATGTAACCTGAATCCCTTACACTGACCCTAACTGTAACCTGAAACCCTTACACTGACCCTATCTGTAACCTGAATCCCTTACACTGACCCCGCCTTAAACATGAACCCCTTACACTGACCCTGCCTGTAACCTAAACCCCGCCTGTACCCTAATCCCTTTACACTGACCCTGTCTGTAACCCGAACCCCTTACACTGACCCTGCCTGTAACCTGAACCCCTTACACTGACCCTGCCTGTAACCTGAATCCCTTATACTGACCCTACCTGTAACCTGAACCTCTTACACTGACCCTGCCTGTAACCTGAACCTCTTACACTGACCCTACCTGTAACCTGAACCCCTTACACTGACCCTACCTGTCACCGGAACCCCTTACACTGACCCTGCCTGTAACCTGAACCCCTTACACTGACCCTACCTGTAACCTGAACCCCTTACACTGACCCTACCTGTAACCTGAACCCCCTTACACTGACCCTGCCTGTAACCTGAACCCCGTACACTGACCCTACCTGTAACCTGAACCACTTACACTGACCCTACCTGTAACCTGAACCCCTTTCACCAAAACTGCTTGTATTCTGAATCCCTTATATTGACCCTGCCTGTAATCTGAACCCCTTACACTGACCCTGCAATAAGGCTGGGTTCACACTGTTGCACTACAGTAACACACATTTGTGTGCTGTGGTGCCAATCATTCTTAATGGCCCTCAATGCAGCTTGCCAACGTTGTTATGAAAAAACTATTTTATTTAAACGTAAATTGTTAGCAGTCAATAGTGAATATACTCAAACTCTAGTTCAAGCAATGTTCATATTGCCTGCTAATATTATTTAACAGCCCATCAACAGCTGTTTCCCATCATGCCCAACAATTCTATACCCAGATTTTTGTTCTGCCTGGTGAGTTCACAGCACTGAAGGGAACATGGGAAAGCAGAACCGTGTTCTATCTCCTTGCCCTCTGGTGACGCACTTCTCAGTCACACCCACCTTGATTCCTTGGGGAAGGCTCGTCTTTGCTTACTGTACATCCTACTAGCTGTAATCCAAGGCCATGGCTCTGCTTTGAGGTGAATGCCACTTCCCATAAAACCATGTTCAACCATGTCTGTGGCCGATTGTTCTTTCATACAGGCAGGCGTGAAGGTGGAGTGGGAGGAGAGGTGGGGAGTGTCACTATGCAGGTGAGCAGAGCCCCCCCCCTAAGGATTAAGCTTTAAATTATTTATATTCAAATTTAATAGTATTAAAAAAAATGTTGGTTTAGATGCAGTCCGCCAACAAATGTGGCCCTTGGGCTCCTTTAAGCTGACCACTATTAAACTGGACAATAACACAGATGGTGTTACCCTACAACTTAAAAACGTTTTACGTGTGTTTGTTTTGTAGCTTAAATATTGAACTGTAAGGTCTGGAAAACATACAATCTACACACAATAAATGTTAACTATGATCTAGGAGCCTGGTCATACTATTTTGCATCGGTAACATGCTTTGCTATTATTAGTGTAATGTGGCAACATTCAATCTCACCTTCCTAATGCAATAGTGTAGTTATGTACCAACATGTCACCGTATGCTGCAGAGAATGTTGCATGCGCTTTTTTGGTGCATTTGCCAACCCATTGAATGAATAGGGTGTGTTAATGCATTGCACCATAAGGCAGTGCAACAGTATGAGGGCCTTAAGTGAAAACATTCATGCTATGTGTGTGTGTGGACAGGATAATAATCAATTCTGTGACAGACTTTAAAAAGGAATGACTGCAACTAGGGAAAACTGCTACAAATATAACCATGTACAATCAACAAATACACACCGTGCAATCAATCCCCTTGGCACAGAACATTATGTAGATCACAGAAACATGGCATGCCATTATTTTGTGTTGCCGTGCAACACATAAAAAATAATAATAATAAAATGTCCAGCAGCCACAGCACCCCCAGGGAGTCCGTAGCCACCACTCTCCTACCAGTGGCAGTTCAGAGTAAAAAAACTGCTCCTTCCCTGCTCCGGTCATATGACACGGTGGAATGGGGGACTCCCCCTTACTCTGAACTGCAGCCGCATCTCATATGGTGAGTTTGGGGTGCGTGGATCAGTAGTGAGTCATCTATACTAGATTATGAGGATGTGGGGGTGTACTGAGGGGGCTGTGCTAGGATGGGGGGAGGTCTGTACTGAGGGTTCTGTGCTGGCAAAGGGGAGTGGACAATTATTGGTTTTACTCTGTAAAGTGGCCAGTGCATTATGCACTCCTGATCGCTGCACTTTCTGCATTATGCACTCCTGACTGCTGCACTTTCTGCATCATGCACTTCTGACCACTGCACTTTCTGCATTATGCACGCCTGACCGCTGCACTGTCTGCATTATGCACTCCTGACTGCTGCACTTTCTGCATTATGCACGCCTGACCGCTGCACTTTCTGCATTATGCACTCCTGACCCCTGTACTTTCTGTGTTATGCACTCCTGGCCCCTTCACTCCTGGCACTAAGCATCCCTGAGCCCTACATTACAGACACAGTTTTACATTTCATTCCCCTGACTACTGCGTTCTGTACATTGAACTGTATATGACATGCTCCTGACCACAGAACCACTGAAATTCTTCTTTAAGACCACTGACCACTGAACTCCTGAAATTCTTCTTTAAGACTGTGTGCAGAAAACCATATGTGATGGAATGGTCTTATTTTTTATTTACTCTACTTGACTTTGTATGTGTGTTAGACTCTCGCTTGTGGCACAATCATCAAAGCATATTGTGTGGGTAAAAGGGCAGTGGCATATGTGTGCTGTGTTAAAGGGAGTAGGCTCAGGTTTTATTTAACCAGGCCCCTTCAATCCCATCACACTGTCAGCGCAATTTGGGCACACCAACAATTCATTGAGGCATGCACAACCACCACTTTATTGCTTGAAGCAGGAGCAGGAGTGGATACCTGTCAAAACCAGCCCCCCCCCCCCCCCAAAAGGTGCCAAGTGTGGCAGTCAAAGGGAGAAGGCAGATAAGCAGGACTTCCCCTTTTGGGTGGAGCGCTGCTTTAAGTTTTGCCTGGTTATGGACTTTAGAACCCTCTTATCCAATGTTTATGATTGAATCAGCTATTTTATGACACCACAAGCTATTTCTGTATATTTAAATGCTAACATGTGGCCAACTTTGGACTACCCCCAGGAAAAGGACAATGCTCACCAGACCTGTGAGTGGATATCTCACCTCTTCTAACTTCACATAAACAGTAATGTTTTTATGGAAATATCCCAAATTCAAAAACACACATGGAACTGTGCCAGATAATAAATAGGAAAGCAATCCTTCTAGGCACATGTGTGTATTGCATAGATCGTTATATTAGGGTTATATAAAATAGCATTCATTGGAATTCTAATTTTTTAGTGGTGAAAATGTTCTAGTCTATGAATAATTCCCCTATTAATGATCTTTTGCTGCTGAAAATTGCCAGAAAAACTGATCTGTCAAGCTGCAATTTACTGGCATGTTCATCAGATGAATGATCTTTTCCATGTCTATTTTTTACTTAATTACTGTACATAATACACACGTGCTTTTACTGTATCTAAAGGCGTCATTTTAATACTATCTGGCCGCATTGTATGTGTATTTTATGAACAAATTATCTTTTTGGTAGGCAAGATTGTTTCACCATTCTGGGGAGAACCATCTTATGTTTGATTTTATCACTATACAGTGGGTACGGAAAGTATTCAGACCCCCTTAAATTTTTCACTCTTTGTTATATTGCAGCCATTTGCTAAAATCATTTAAGTTCGTTCTTCTTCCTCATGAATGTACACATAGCACCCCATACTGACAGAAAAACACAGAATTGTTGACATTGTTGCAGATTTATTAAAAAAGAAAAACTGAAATATCACATGGTCCTAAGTATTCAGACCCTTTGCTGTGACACTCATATATTTAACTCAGGTGCTTTCCATTTCTTCTGATCATCCTTGAGATGGTTCTACACCTTCATTTGAGTCCAGCTGTGTTTGATTATACTGATTGGACTTGATTAGGAAAGCCACACACCTGTCTATATAAGACCTTCCAGATCACAATGCATGTCAGAGCAAATGAGAATCATGAGGTCAAAGGAACTGCCTGAAGAGCTCAGAGACAGAATTGTAGCAAGGCACAGATCTGGCCAAGGTTACAAAAAGATTTCTGCTGCACTTAAGGTTCCTAAGAGCACAGTGGCCTCCATAATCCTCAAATGGAAGACGTTTGGGACGACCAGAACCCTTCCTAGAGCTGGCCGTCCGGCCAAACTGAGCTATCGGGGGAGAAGAGCCTTGGTGAGAGAGGTAAAGAAGAACCCAAAGATCACTGTGGCTGAGCTCCAGAGATGCAGTCAGGAGATGGGAGAAAATTGTAGAAAGTCAACCATCACTGCAGCCCTCCACCAGTCGGGGCTTTATGGCAGAGTGGCCCGACGGAAGCCTCTCCTCAGTGTAAGACACATGAAAGCCCGCATGGAGTTTGCTAAAAAACACCTGAAGGACTCCAAGATGGTGAGAAATAAGATTCTCTGGTCAGATGAGACCAAAATAGAACTTTTTGGCCTTAATTCTAAGCGGTATGTGTGGAGAAAACCAGGCACTGCTCATCACCTGTCCAATACAGTCCCAACAGTGAAGCATGGTGGTGGCAGCATCATGCTGTGGGGGTGTTTTTCAGCTGCAGGGACAGGACGACTGGTTGCAATCGAGGGAAAGATGAATGCGGCCAAGTACAGGGATATCCTGGACAAAAACCTTCTCCAGAGTGCTCTGGACCTCAGACTGGGCCGAAGGTTTACCTTCCAACAAGACAATGACCCTAAGCACACAGCTAAAATAACGAAGGAGTGGCTTCACAACAACTCAGTGACTGTTCTTGAATGGCCCAGCCAGAGCCCTGACTTAAACCCAATTGAGCATCTCTGGAGAGACCTAAAAAATGGCTGTCCACCAACGTTTACCATCCAACCTGACAGAACTGGAGAGGATCTGCAAGAAGGATTGGCAGAGGATCCCCAAATCCAGGTGTGAAAGACTTGTTGCATCTTTCCCAAAAAGACTCCTGGCTGTATTAGATCAAAAGGGGGCTTCTACTAAATACTGAGCAAAGGGTCTGAATACTTAGGACCATGTGATATTTCAGTTTTTCTTTTTTAATAAATCTGCAACAATGTCAAAAATTCTGTGTTTTTCTGTTAGTATGGGGTGCTATGTGTACATTCATGAGGAAGAAGAATGAACCTAAATGATTTTAGCAAATGGCTGCAATATAACAAAGAGTGAAAAATTTAAGGGGGTCTGAATACTTTCCGTACCCACTGTAATCAATATACATTTTGGGGGTTCTTTTATACTGTGTGGTATACTATGCATATTTTACCATCATGGTCCCAGATTCATAATTTAAATTATTATCATCCTTCATCATGAAGTCAAAGTATGTTGTGTAATATTATTTTGTGCCAGTATTGTTATAGGGATTTTTAGATCATTTTATAGGTTAGGGACCAGGGTTGCAAGTTTTTTTTTTTTTTTGCAAGTAAACTTATACCGGTAGCTAGCACACCTAAACTGTGGCAGTTACTCTTCCAGTTTAGATTGTCCATTTTTCACGTCTTTTTGAAATATTGTAGATAATTCTTGTGCTTTTACTGTACTTGGAGGCATCATTTTAAAATGATGTGGCTACAAAAACAATCTTGGTGGTTTCACTGGTCTGAAGAGCACTGTCTTTTTACATTGACATTATTTAATATACAGAGTTGGATCTGTGACACATTTGTTGTCTGCTATCCCAACTGTTCAACAGAAATGTGTCAGGAGGCATCTCATCCCCACCCACAGGCAGATTTGATTGCACGTGTCAAATATCTGTAACAGAACCACTAATAAATTCTATGAATATTAGTGCTAGTCAGAGATGGTTATGTTTTGGCATGCTATAAACATTGTATAACGAGGCACATTTCTAGTATAGGCTAAACATACCTTCTTAGAGTCAAAGTTCAGCAACACAGACTGGAGCATGCAGTGGATGGCACTGTGGTTTTGGCTCCATGTTACTCCAACCCACTACTTGGACCTTGAATCACCAAATGGCATGCTTGTTCCCTCATACGGCTAAAATCTTTGCATTCTACCTTTGCCCACTTGCCATGCTCATTATGAACTGCATCTCACTCTTCCTGTTGGAAGAATACACAAGGGATGTCCCAAGGGGTTCTGGGTGCAGAGATTTCTCTCCAGCACCTACAAATATCAGATGTTGGTGATTAAGAGCAATGGCTTTCATGAAAAACTGAAATCCATTTTTTCAGTGGACTAATCCTTTAACTGGGTTGCATCTAAACTGGCACTAGAGTAAAAGTGTGGGTGAAGGCACAGACTAGAACTAGAAAGCAGTACTGACATGCTAAGCATTACCTGACCAATTCCAGGCATTAATATGAGCAGGTAGGTTCTTAAAGTTGTTCTAAACCTTATTTTTTTTTTAAATAATAAACATGTCATACTTACCTACTCGTCATACTTACCTACCTCTGAGCAACTGATTTGCACAGAGCAGCCCAATCCCCCTCTTCTTAGGTTTCCCATTCAAACTCCTGCCTTCCGAGCATCCCCTAACAAGCCCGTGGGGGGGGGGGGGGAGTTACTCGTGCGGGCTCACTCCCGAGCCCCGCTGTCTGCATGCAGAGACAGAGTAAGTGGGACTTTGCCCCGCCCCCCCCTGCTCCCTAGTCATAGGAGTTGATTGACAGCAGCAGAAGACAATTGCTCTCGCTGCTATAAATCTGTACAGTGAGCTGTCAGCCGTGCACAGCGGTGGATTCAAATTGGGCTCAGGGGTAAGTATAAGGAGGGGGGCTGGAGGTTTTCTGGACATAGAACATTTTCTACCTTAATGTAGAGAATTGCATTAGGGTAAAAAAAGAAAAAACAACCTTTCAGCATCTACAGTGAATGTCTACTTTTGTGGAAGTCCGATTTGAGAAAACCCCACTATGTTTATGTGTCCCTGTTCAGGTAAAAAACATTTCTTAGCTTTTAGATGTTTCTGAAGAGATCATATCTTAGCTGACTTTAAATCAAGTTCTCATTAACATACAATGAGGAAGCCTGAAACTTTAACTCTTTGTTAAGACATACCTGTTCAAGTTTAGTAAAACTGATGAGAAATCTGCCCCCAGAAAGGGTTAATTATGGTAAACACAGCTTCCCAGACCCTCTCAAACACAACTAAGTAGAATTTTTCCTTGCTGGAAGTGGCAGAAAAGAGCAGCTAAAAAAGAAAGCAGCAATTTTTTTTTTTACGTTTTGCAATGTAAATAATGTAATAAATATTAGATAGGTATTATCTCAATTCGGTTGCAAAAGTGGAAGTACAATTGAAACACAAATCACTTGAGGTAACTGTTTATATTTAACCTTTGGAAAGAGTAGGGTGGTGCACTGCCTCCGGCATCAAGAAGAAAGACAAACAATAGGACAGACCTTTCTAAGGTAATTGATCATCTCTGCTCATAACAAGCCTCAGCCGCTGAGGTCTACTGGTGACCCATAGGAGGTAGATTGTCTCTTAAACCAGCTGACAATGGCTGGATTAGAAGATGGTCATCCAATCCAATCTATGGTCATCTAAATACTTGAACTTACCCTTTAATGCAGGCTCTAAATCTAATTGTAAACCAGACCTGAATACTGAATCATAACCATAAAATGTAAAATAAACCCTTAACCTCTTGGCGCCGACAGCACACAAATTTAAAGCCTCTAGGCAGGTGAGCCTTGGCATTTTCGTTACAAAAACAGCTGTGCCCGGAGCTTGCGCTCCTGCGGACTCCCAGGACAGTTACCAGTGGCTAACGGAAAGCTCCCAATCGCTGCTTACGGTTAGGAGCTTTACAATCACGTGACTGCCATGACAATCAATCATGGTAGTCACATGATCATAAACCCCGGGAGGCGCCAGCACCAAGGGGTTAAACTTAACATATCACCTTTCCCCTTAAAGCCAAAGGCTAGCCATACAAGTTCAGATGCTCCCATTCATGCTAAACTAGGTAGATTAAGGAATCTTCCTTGCCAAATACTGTATTCCGACTACATCTGAAACAACTAATTGACGATTTCAATTATGAAAATAGTTGACAGCTATTTTCACAATCAATTAGTTGGCTTGCATACAGAATGCATTGTTGGTTTACATATCAGAAAATACAGTGCAGCACACATACAGCTGATTACAACGTTCATACGTGTCAGTAAGTGCTTGAAAACTTGTGAATGTGTGAGGAGCATTCTAAAAGGAAACATTTTTTTACTTTGCTATAGGGGCACTCTATACTATACTTTGCCACTTGCTATGGAGGCACTCTGAAGGCAGGAGGAAGGAGAAGAAATGGCAGGGGACCCCAGAAGAGTAAAACCATTACACAGAGCAGGTAAGTACATAAAGTAGGTAAATAAAAACAAAACAACGTTAATCACTTTAAGGGCTCTGAGCAGGGAAGATCGGTATCTGAACCTAGAGAATCTGAAGGCTGATAGATTGGAAGTAATATAAGGCATTAGAATTACATTTTAAGTAAATGTTGACCAGAATTGTGCATTATGTTTAAAATGATAATCACTATGAAAAAAAATCTCAGTCTTAGATACTACTTTAATATAAAAGATTTATATCCCCACTCCACCCTTCACCTAGCTTTATGTATGACTGTATGAGTTAAAATACCCTGTATATCTGAATTCTGGGTATAATTATTATTATATAATTTGATATTAGTGATATACATATACATTATATATATATATATATATATATATATATATATATATATATATATACACACACATATACACACAGTGGCGCAAATAATGGTTTGATCCCCTGCATATTATGTAAGTTTGCCCACTTACAAAGAAATCAAGGGTTCATAATTGTTATCATATGTGTATTTTAAATGATAGAGACAGAATATCAACCAAATATCTGGAAAAACAAATTACAAATGTTATAAACTGAGTTGCAGTTCAACGAGTAAAATAAGCATTTGATCCCCTACCAACCAACAACAAATCTGGCTCCCACAGACTGACTACAGTATATGGTAATGTGGTACACAGATTAGTCCTGTCAATTTAAGAAGGTGCTCCAAATGTCAACTTGTTATATGTACAAAAAGACACCTGTCCACAGAATCTCTTTGTTCCATTCAAACCTCTCCATTATTGGCAAGACCAAAGAGCTGTCAAAGACCATCAGGGGCAAGATTGAAAACTTGTACAAGGCTGGAATGGGCTACAAGACCATCAGCAAGAAGCTTGGTGA
Organism: Pelophylax lessonae; assembly: GCF_965119305.1. Taxonomy (NCBI): domain Eukaryota; kingdom Metazoa; phylum Chordata; class Amphibia; order Anura; family Ranidae; genus Pelophylax; species Pelophylax lessonae. Next base: position 450,884,293 of record NC_138772.1, read on the forward strand.
AAAGGAGACAACCGATGGACCAATTATTCTCAAATGGAAGAAATACAAAATAACCATCATTTGCCCTCGGTCTGGAGCTCCAAGCAAGGTTTTGCCTCATAAGGGTAGGGATGATCATGAGAAAAGTGATAGATCGGCCCAAAACTACATGGGTGGAGCTTGTAAATGATCTCAAGGCAGTTGGGACCACAGTCACCAAACAAACCATTGTTAACACAATACGCTGCTATGGATTGAAATCATGCAGCACCTGAAAGGTCCCCCTCCTCAAGAAGGCACATGTACAGGCCCCCTGAAGTTTGCCAATGAACAGCTAAATGACTCAGAGAAGGATTGTGAGAAAATTCTCTGGTCAGATGACACCAAAATGAAACTCTTTGGCATTAACTCGACTCACTGTGTTTGAAGGAAGAAAAATGCTGACTATGACCCTAAGAACACCATCCCTACAGTCAAGCACAAAGGTGGAAACATTATGCTTTGTTGTAGGCTTTTTCTCTGCTAAAGTTACAGGGCGACGTTGCTTCATTGAGGGGCCAATGGATGGGGCTATGTATTGTAAAGTCTTGGATGAGAACCTTCTTCCCTCAGCCAGAACACTGAAGATGGGTTGTGGATTTGTCTTCCAGCATGACAATGACCAAAAAAATACTACCAAGGCAACAAAGGAGTGTCTCAAGAAGAAGCACATAAAGGTCATGGAGTGGCCTACCCAGTCTCCAGACCTAATCCTATAGAAAATGTACTGAGCGAGCTTAAACTTTGAGTTGCCAAGTGACAGCCAAGAAGCCTTAAGGATTTAGAGAAGATCTGTAAAGAAGAGTGGACCAAAATCCCTCCTGAGATGTGTGCAAACCTGGTAACCAACTACAAAAAAGTCTTACCTCTGTGCTTGCCAACAAGGGTTTCTCCACCAAGTATTAAGTCAGGTTTCTCTTGGGGATAAATACTTATTTTACTCAGTGAACTGAACTATCATTTGTTTTTTTCTGGATTTGTGGTTGGTGTATTTTAAATGATTTCTGTCTCAATCATTTAAAATACACCTATGATAAAAAAAATTATGGACCCTTCATTTCTTTGTAAGTGGGCAAACTTACAAAATCTGCAGGGGATCGAATAATTATTTTTCCCACTGTAACTGATTATTTATATTTACCACTGCATATAGATATTCTATAATAAATTGTCATTTTTTTTAAACTTTACATATTAACTAAATTAATCAAAACAATAATCAGCCGACTAATCGATTATAAAAATAATTGTTCGTTGCACCCCTAATTCTGGCAACCACTGCTCCAGGATGTGTCAAAATGCCTGAACAATGACTGCAACTTACTGGCTGCAACCACTGTTTGGTGGGATTTTTTTGTCCAGCTTCTTCAATTTTCAGAATAAAGTTGGTTAAGCCAGGTGGTGCTGAGGGGGCCACCCACGACTCACAAGTGGGGCTCTGCTGTTTTTCATTATCCAATGTGCAAGCAAAAATGATGTTTTTTTACTTACAACTGATTGGGTATTCTTTACAAAGCAACGTTTCACTACATTCACTCTGGGGAAAATAAGTGCAACTGCACTTGCAAGGTGTATAGTATAGTCTATTTGCCTTTAGTAGATTAACTCTATATAGAAGGTGTTGTCCCAATTTGACTGCAAAACTGGAAGCACACTTTAAGGTTAAGCGTAGAAGGAAAAAAAGCTGCGGTGCCAGATGGGTGATATAAATCGGTGGAATAATATTTCTAAATGGATGGAAATGTCACTTGAACCTAAATAGGGTTACAAAATTACATCTAATGAAAATAATAGGCAGCTCAGAAAGGTAAGTGCTTGACTGAAAGTTCTACTCTACACTCTATCAGTGCATGATACATGCTTATAAAACCTCACCAGTGTTTACATAGTAATAGCAATGTTCCTTTTACAATTGTAGCTTCTCCTTTCTATGCACCGGTGTGGCTGAATTTAGAAATATTCCCCAATGCTTAGCATAGACAGACTGACATAACAAATAGTGATCTTTATTGCACATTGTTCTGTTATGTTCTGTGTATACCTGGACTTTCTACCCAAAAAAAAAATGTAGCTCATACCCCTTAAAGATAGAAAAACACCAGTGCTAGACATGGGAATAATAGCAGCCAAACAAAGTCAAAGTAAACACGTTGATTCTACTAAACTCTGAATGACTAGATACCCAACTGATGTTCTTATACGTACTGACACATTCATTATATACTACAATGCATGCATACATACATATACATGAAATTTGAATAAAGATCATGCTTTGCTTGTAGCAATTCTGTTGATGTGGAAAACCAGGTTATAGCAGATGAGATGGAAAGAACCATCTCCATAGCAACGATGCAGCTCTTAAAAATAGAGGGGGAAGGGCAGCTCATCTTTTGCTAAAGGCCCCAGTAAACAATTTTAAGTCAGATTTTTAAAGCTCAAGGGTATTGCTGTGACAGCACATACGTAATCCCCCTGTTCAATCAACAGTGGTGCGCTCGGAAATGCACACACCGAGCAGGATGCGGGATGATCTAAAGCAGGGTTTCTCAACTTTATTACATTATGTACACTAGAGCTGCACGATTCTGGCCAAAATGAGAATCACGATTTTTTAGCTTGGAATAAAGATCACGATTCTCTCACGATTCTCTGTGTAACAAAAAAAAATTGGGATAACTTTACTGTTACGTTTTTTTTTTTATTCATTAAAGTCTATTATTTGCGTTTGAAAGACTGCTGCGCAAATACAGTGTGACATAAAATATTACAACAATCGCCATTTTATTCTGTAGGGTCTCTGCTAAAAAAAATATATAAAATGTTTGGGGGTTCTAAGTACTTTTCTAGCAAAAAAAACTGATTTTAACTTGCAAGCAACAAATGTCAGAAAAAGATCCAGTCTTTAAGAGGTTAAACTTCCTTTCTCCCTGGCAGAGGGAAGGAAAAGATACAATGTAATCATTTTTGTTTATAGTTACTGGGAGACTATGCTGATAGCCTTTTGCCAGGAGGCTTTTTTTTTTTTTTTTCCACAGCTGTTCTCTCTGCTATGCAGCTATGCAAAGAATCGAGCATATTTCAGGGTTAGATCGTCAGGAGGGGTGAATCGAGATCGCGATTTTCATACGATTAATCGTGCAGCTCTAATGTACACCATTCTAACAGCGGATGTGCTTGCCAAGTTTTTCATGCTACTTTTTTTTATCAAAAGTACCCCTAAAAATCTGTACATTCCAAGTTGGTATGATCTAAATGTTTATCCACTTTTTTTGTATTTTAAGACCGCTTTTTTGTAATTTTTTAATATAAATTTTTATTAAGTGTGAAATACAGGTAATAGTACCATACATACATAGGTCACATAAAACATTAAAAGTTGCTGCAATAAAAATTACAATAAAACACAGAGCTGGAACCTGTTATGTTAGTCATGTATTATTTTTTTCTCTAAATCATTTGTTGAACAGCTTGTTATCTGCAGGATTGGTTGCATGGCATGTATTTTACAAAGTGTTGGCCAAATAAACTAATTGTTTTATGTCTTAAATAACGTCTGAACCTGACCTGCTCAAACAGAATTGAACAAAATTAAAGTAAAAATAGAACAAAGCAAAACAAAACCAACAGTTATATGATAAAGAGCATGGTTTCCAAATATCGGAGAAATCACCTTGTCCATCCCCCACATGTAGACCCTCCGGAAGGCAGTCACCAGGTGCAAGAGGTCAAGTCTCAGTTATAGAGACTGTCTGTTAGCATTTGGTTGGGGGACTTCATGGTTCACACAATGTTTGATTTGCCCAAGGTGCGTTTTTAATTTTTCGGCACAGTACTAAGAGGTTAGTTGGAATATCTTCAAGATGTCTTTAAGTTGGTCATGTGGAAGTTTCATGACAAAATATTTAGACCAAGTGTGGAAGAACCATTTGGTGTGGGACACTTATGTTTAATTGCATACAATTTTCTATTAGCATCCATCTATATAACAGAGTTTTAATTCTTCTATAGGAGGGAATCAGTGGTGATAGCCATTTCATCTATATTGTTTAATTTCCAAGAGACAGAAGTGTTTAGAAACAGTATTGAAAAGATTCTCCTTTATTAAACTTGCTTGATGATAAAAGCATTCAATAGGGAAAAGACATCTGGCGGAGCCCACTATAGTATTCATGTATTTTACGGCTGTTGTCCAATACATTTTAATGATAGGGCAAGACCAAAATAAGTGAGTAAGATTTGTTTAAGGGTGTTGACATTTTGGGCATTACCTCATCCAGTCAGGGAGTGGTATTTTTAATGGAATGTTAAAAAGTCCAGTATGGCCAATGTATGAGTTTGAGCTGGACCTCCCTTCATGTCTTCTCCACTGTCGCCTTCCTGATTTGAGCCCAACCAATTTGAATGCTTTCTATAATTTCTTTTTTTCCGTTTTAGAAGTTAGAATTTCCCTCTGATGGTGTCTCTCAGTGTTTGGTATAAGCATGATTGAGATGGTTCATGTTATGGGTCTTTAAAAGTCTTTTACAAGTTATTGACCTTCTTATGTCTAATGGGCCTGCCCACTGCATGCAGTGAAGAGATGACAGGGACTACTATTATCCTCTTCAGTTACACTGCTAACCCATGTTGATATGTAAGCTACAGTCAGCAGTCCATGCAAATACGACCTGGGTAAACTATGGTGTTAGAGCTTATGCTGGTGGATATCATCACTGTTCCCCTCCCTCTGACAATGCCTTCATTTACTTTTCTATCCAGAAAGATGGCATCATCTTTGTTTAGAAAAGGGGTGAGGAACCTTTTTTCTTCCAAGGCCATTTGGGCATTTATAAAATCATTCGGGGGCCGTATAAAATTATCAACTTAAAAAAGTGCCTGTTATATTTGGTCAAACATTTAATTAACTCACCCCTAATGTGATGGCTGCAACTGCTTCTATTTGGTGAGGTGTGTGATGTTAGCTGGCATTGATGATGATGCTACTCGCAACAGGTTTTCCAGGTTTGCGTCGGTCAGTCTGGAGCGCACTCGACTCTTTGTGGTGGTAAGTTTTGAAAAGAACTGCTGGTGGGTACAGCTGGCTGGTACTGCTGGTGGGTACAGCTGGCTGGTACTGCTGGTGGGTACAGCTGGCTCAGGCTGGTACGGCTGGCTCGTACTGTGCTGTGGGTACTGCTGGCTGGTACTGCTGTGGGTACTGCTGACACAGGCTGGTACTGTGCTGTAGGTACTGCTGGCTTAGGCTGGTACTGTGCTGTGGGTACTGCTGGCTCAGGCTGGTATTACTGGCTAGTACTGCAGGCTGGTACTGCTGGCTCAGGCTGGTACTGCTGGCTGGTATTGCTGTGGGTACTGCTGGCTCAGGCTGGTACTGTGCTGTAGGTACTGCTGGCTGGTACTGCTGTGGGTACTGCTGGCTGGTACTGTTGTGGGTACTGCAGACTCTGGCTGGTACTGCTGGTTCTGGCTGGTACTGCCATGAGTACTGCTGATTCTGACTGGTACTGCTGGCTCTGGCTGGTACTGCTGTGAGTTCTGCTGGTTCTGGCTGGTACTGCTGGCTCTGGCTGGTACTGCTGTGTGTGCTGCTGGCGGGAAATGCTGGCTAGCAGCGGCACCGCGCTGGAGGAAGAGGCAATGTTTCCTGTATGGGTCACAGGCGGAGTTCATTTGATGTCACTCCGCTATGCCTCACTCAGACTGTCAGAACAGAGCTGGAACTATACAGGAAGCATCGGCTCCATTCTGACAGATCAGCTGAGAGACTCAGCTGCATGGGGGGCTGGACCAAATGACTTCGAGGGCCGCATACGGCCCCCGGGCCTTAGGTTCCTCACCCCTGGTTTAGAGTCCAGGGCCTTGGCTGTTTTTACAAGTGTCTGACATCGATCAACCTGCTGCAGCTAGCCATACACGCATAGATCTGTCATGTTTCATCTGATAGAATGCAGTTGCTGATAATTTTTCACTTGACTCAGTCTATTTTTAAATCAACTTATTGTTGATCCAGGTAGAGACATCAGGGCCATGTTCGGCTAGCTTCACCACAAGCTTGCAATATTGCTGTCTTAGTGGATTCGGGGAGCAAGAAATAGCTTAAGAACTTTTTCTTGCATAAAAGGTAGAGCTTTTTTTTTTTTTTTTTTTTTAAGTTATACTGTTGCTGTGTTACCAAGAGGTCTGCTTTAAACACCAAACACTATACTATCAGTTGCCACTGCCTAGCTCCTTTTTGTCTGTTCTATTGTATGGGGTTTTTGTTACCATTATAAAGGTTTCTTGTGGAAGACTTTTCTTATGGAGGAAATAATAGAAAAGAGCAAGCATTCAGTGAATCTGATAATCAGTTTGAACAAAGGTAGATTTATACATTAAGCTTGCAATGTAATGACCCGGGCACAGCTAGTTTTCACAGTATTCAGTTAAAGGGTTGGTCTGCCCAAAATAGATATTTCGGTTTATGCTGGAGGGTCAAATCACCAGGTTTTTTTTTTTTTTTTTTTTGTAATTCCTTTATTTTACAAAAGGTCATGTAAAATCACTAGTTTCCTAAGTCTCTAAGTCGTGGCTTGACACATTTGCTTTGAATCTCGGAGCCAGCTAAAAAAGTTATGAGACAGTTTTTTTTAACTAACAAAGCTTCAATTTCAACCACAAAACCCCTTTTCTTATGTAGCCCAATGAAACCCTAGAAAATAAATAGTGGTAGCTCCAGGTTTTTAGGTCACACGATATTACCACAAAGGTCTAGGAAACACAAAATTTCAGTAAAAAACACATTTGAGTTAATTCTAGGGGGCACAAAAATGCAATAAATTACCTACGTTTTTGGTAAAATATAAAATCTGAGCAAATAGATACCCAACATGTCAAAACTTAACTGTGCGTGCACCTGTGAAATGGCGACACATTTCAGTACCCTATATTTGTCATAGGCGACGGTTTAAAAGACCTGCATAGGTCCTCAGTTTAGCATCACGATGAAGGTCTGCTTCTGGAATTATTGCTCTCATTCCGGCATGCGTTGCGATATATAACATGTGTATTGCACTCAAAGTTTTCAGGTGTAGGCACCCCGATGCAGGCATTTACGTTTGTATATGTGGGGATGGGAGGACCTCAATTTTTTGAGGGGAATTTTATGTGCTTGGGTGTAACTTTATTTCTGTACAATTAAAAACATTTTTTTTTGTACTTAACTTTTTTATTTCATCACATAGGGAACAAAAAGTCCACTATGTGATGTTTTTTTTGGTGACAGGTTCTCTTTAATGAGACATCCAGGGTCTAAAAGACAATGCCTGTCTCCCCTGTGCTCCACTGAATGTAATGCAATGCACATCGCACTGCATTCAATTTTTTCCCGGCCTTGATGACCGGGGTAACGGTCAACAGGGACTCGGAAGTGACATCATACAGGTCACTTTTGGGTCAGCAACAAAAAGGGGAGGAGAGCGGACGTGTGTCCACTTTAACCGGTATCGAGGGGTCGCCTACAAGGTGTGTGGAAGTATTCTGGCGGCTGCGCAGCCACCTGAATGCTTCCATCTGACTTCCATCTAACTAGTAAACTGCCAGTCACTACATGTCACGGGCGTCGGGCGATTGGAATTGTGCATCCCTGTGCCTGGTGCCAACAGTGAATGGGCTGACAAAAGCCCAAGCAACAGGACGCAATTTTTAGTCGCCATGGCCCCTGGGATTTGTAAGTCATTATGGTGGTGGTGATGATTTTTCTGCGCTTGAATCCCTATGTCTGAAAACCACAGTAGTTATTAAAATGAGGCCCTTTCTATCAGTTTAATTTTTAGTTTTATTTGTCTTTAGAAATACACAATAAATATATACAGTATATATATATATATATATATATATATATATATATATATATATATACAGGGCTTTTTTTCTCAGAGAATAGGTGCAGGAACTCCCTTCTTCTTCACTTATTGTCTCCGCCCCTACCCACCTCTGAGCACCGTCCCTTAGTACCATCCCCTACCAACCTCCCAGCACTGCCTCATATACAAAATACAAAGCCAAGTATCATTATGTCGTGCTAATTAATTTGTATGGAATTTGGTAATGAAAACAAAAAAAGCAGTAAAATAGATCCCCTGCTGCCAGCAACAATATACAGCCCAACAACAATAGATTCCCCCAGCAATAATAGACCTCCGCACCAACTTTGGACCCCTGCAACAAAATCTCACTCCAGCAACAATTGACTCCCAGCAGCAAGAACAGATTTCCCAGCAGCCAGCATCAATAAACTCTCCAGCAGCCAGGAACAATAGACCCCTCCCTCAACAGTAGATCCCTTGCAATTGACCCCACCAGCAACAATAGGCCACCACACAAAACTAGATCCTCTCCAGCAACAATAGATCCCCTAGCAGCCAGCATCAGTAGACCTTCCATCACACTCCACCCCAGCACCCCTTACCATTACATACATTCAGTGCTAGAGGTGCCGGAGCTGCGTTCCCCCACGTTCCTGCTGAAAAAATGCCCTGTATATATATATATATATATATGATGTAAACGAGTAATACCACGCCAGACTAAGATGACCCCTTTGGCTGGCAGTGGTTTTAAATCAGACTGGATCACATCACTCAATGCAGATGGTTCCAGATAATTTCATTAATAAAAGGCAGCCACTAAGTAAGTAGTGTTTTAGCTGTGAGCCCAAGGACCTCCTGTATATGGGTGTTTGTATCCACAGACCAGCAACATTCTTTGCTTCAATCAGAAAATACATCATTCACTGTAAAAAAAAGAACAAGACCAATCTTTGGACTACAGCACTTGGTCCCCACCTTGCCTGGGAGGAAAAGAAACCCAGTCACCTGGAACGTCTTAGGATGCACAGAATCCCTACCACACTTGTAAAACCACCAACACTGTGGACTAAGATACTGAAACAAATGCAGATATAAGGGACACAAAATGAATGCAGCTCTGTATGTATTAATACATCTATAAATTTGCTTTTTAAATGCAAGCAACATAAATACCTGCATCTTTATGAAGCTTTTGCAATAACCTGTACAGCAGAGCTCAAACAGAGAAGGAGAAATAGCACAAGATGCTGTTGCTGATGTAATCTGCTGTGCTACAGTGTTCATGTAGTAACAAGAGCCTGCTGATAGGTGGAGACAGCAGAATGACAGAAAGATGAGCTCATCAGTCTGCTGCTTCTCTTTTCACTGTTCAGTGGGGGAGGGACAAGACCTATAAATAATACTTAGCTGCAGCAGAGAAAAATCAGGTCTCCTGCCCAGCCAGACAGTACTGCGCTGTTTGGTGAGTTTAAAGAAATCTTTGGATTGAAAGAAATACAAATCCTTTTGCTGGCAAAACCGCTTCCACATTTGTAATTCATCTGCCTTTGCCTGGAATTGGTGAATATATACATACCCATATTATTTACAGGCTATACATACAAATAAAGTTTAAATATCTAAACATCCACTGATATTATTACTCAAATCAAGACAATCTTTTTTACAGATGCATAAAAATTATATAATTGCACATTCCCTTTAACCACTTCAATACCGGCACTTTCACCCCCTTCCTGCCCAGGCCAATTTCCAGCTTTCAGCACTCTCACACTTTGAATGACAATTGCGTGGTCATGCAATGCTGTTTCCAAATGAAATCTTTATAATTTTTTTTCACACAAACAGATCTTTCTTATGGTGGTATTTATAGAAAAAAGACCGAAAATTTTGAAGAAAAAAAACGTTTTCTTAGTTTCTGTCAGTAAATTTTGTAAATAAGTAATTTTTCTCCTTCACAGATGTGCACTGGGGAGGCGGCACTGATAGGCTGCACTAATGAGGTGGCACTTATGGGCACTGATGAGGAGGCACTAATATGCTGCACTGATGGGCACTGATTGGTGGCAATGATGGGTGGCATTGAGGAGCAGACACTGATTGGCATCACTAATGGGCACTGATTGGGGTCACTGATGAGCATTGATTGGTGTCACTGATGTGCACTGTTTGGTGTCATTCATGGGCACTGCCCTGGCTTTATTGTAATCAGGGAACTGATGATCGGTGCCCTGATTACTTATCTTGCTGATCGGCTCTCCCTGCCACACACTCCGACAGTGTGAGTTGAGAAGCGCCGATAAACGGCACTTCCGCATTTAACCTCCCTGGCGGTATGATTCTTTTGGATTTTAGGTGCTGAAAGCGGTACCATTATTTTAGGTGCTGAAAGCATGTAATTCTTGTGAATGAGCAGCCCAAACCAACTGTATACATTTATTATACATATTATATATATATATATATATATATATATGTATGTATACATATATTATGTATACATATATTATATATATATATATATATATATATATATATATATACGTATATATATAATGTATACAGTTGGTTTGGGCTGCTCATTCACAAGAATTACGTGTATATATATATATATACGTGTGTATATATATATATATATATATATATATATATACATACATATATATATATATATATATATATATATACACATATATATGTATATATATATATATATATAATATGTGTGTGTGTATATATATATATGTATATATATATATATATATATATATATATATACTGTATATATATGTATATATATATATATATATATATATATATACATATATTTACATAAAAAGTACAGTAAAACTGCAGGAAAGGGCACTGGGGGGTAATGTAATGTGATTTTATTTTGAACGATATCAGTGTGTTTGGTGCATTTTACATTCGAATTTGCCGCCGGTTCCACCCCCCGGCGGACGTCACGTCGCCGGAGACGGAAGCCGGGGCTCGCAGATGATCGGGAGAGAGCTCCGCCGCCGCACACCGCTCGCAGTCTTCGCTGGATCCCGGAGAAAAGGTAAGTAAAACCTCCTCCAGCATCCAGCGATCTTCTTAGCGCTACCCCGAGTGTGACTCGGGGTTACCGCTTTTGGCACTAAAATCTTACCCCGAGTCACACTCGGGAATACCGCTAGGAAGGTTAAATGTGACCGGCTGTGATTGAACACAGCTGATCACATGGGTAAAGAGCTGCATCATTGGCTCTTTACCAAAATCGGGATCGCTCCATGTCCTAGGAACACGGCGTGGCCCCCATCGTCACACTGCACACTCCCGCGGGCGCGCGAGAGCGGACGTTCTGGGACACCATCATATGACGTCGTTCCAGAACGAAAGTCGCACTGCTCCACCGTCATTTGACAGTGGGCGGGCAGCAAGTGGTTAAAGGAGTTGTAAAGTCAGAAGTTTTTTTTATCTTAATGTATTCTATGCATTAAGATAAAAAACCTTCTGTGTTCAGCAGCCCCCCTCGGCCTCCCTAATACTTACCTGAGGTCCCACTCTATCTAGTGATGTCCACGAGTGTCTCAGCCGCCTGAGATTCTCCCTCCTAAATTGGCTGAAACAGCAGTGGTGCCATCGGCTGTTGCTGCTGCCAATCAAAGTCAGCTAGCCAATCAGGAGAAAGAGGGGGAAGGCCTGGGTTGGGGCTCTGTGTCTGAATGGAGAAAGGGAGCTGTGACTTGGCTCAGGTGCCCCCATAGCAAGCTGCTTGCTGTGGAGGGCACTGAACAGGAGGGAGGGGCCAGGATCACAGAAGAGGGACCCGAAAAGAGGAGGATCTGGGCTCTGTGCAAAACCAACTGCACAGAGGAGGTAAGTATGACATGTTTATTATTTTTATAGGAAAAAAATGAGACTTCACAATCGCTTTAACCTGTGATTTAGGATTTTCTTTGCAACAGCTATGCAAATCAAACCAGCAACTATGCCCTGTAATGGAGTATATAGCATTGCTATAGGTTGTGACTTCCTTTTTTACTTCTATCTTGATAGATATATTGGGTAAGCAGCCATGAAGAGGCATACAGAGGAAGGAGAAGCAGAAAGCTCCAGTGGAGGACTGCCAAAAAGGGGGTGAGCGACTGCTCTGTGCAATAATTTTGCACAGAGGAGGTAAGTATTACATTTATTGTATTTTAAGAAAAAAAAAAAAAACTTTATTACTTTAAATGAAATGTTTTGTGTCCTGAAATCAGCTTTGACTACAAGGATGAAGGCCTCCATGATAGCACTAGGCATTCCCTGCTGTGTACCAGTGCCCTGTGTCTATAGAAGGCACCTGTGTGTTACAGCATTCATTCATCTATTTTGAAGAATTGTTGATGTATAATGTGCTTTTTTTTTAATCTAGTAAAATAACATTCTGCGGAGTAGAGAAGAACAGATTTTTTCCTTCCTCCATGTGGAATGAGACACCCTCTTTGTATTCTGTGGGCTGTTTCACAAGAGACAGATTTTCAGGCAATCGTTCCAAAAGATTGTTTTGATCTGTTCATCTTCTCTCTGCAGATCCCTAGAAATGGAACCTGAGCATTGACAGCTACAGCTTGTACATCTGAGAACTGAATCACAATAAATGAACTTCACGCATTTTCTTCTATTATTTGCATCAACAAGGAATGAAAATTCTAATGAGTGCTGAGTACCAAGATCATGGATCCTTCTTCTGGGTTGAAGAGCGGCTTTACACTGCCCTGCTGTGCTTTTGCTAAATCATAGTTAACCCGTGCTTTTTGTGCAGGTTACATGTGCTTTCCCATAGACTTCTAAGAGGTTGTGCAGTTTTTGTGAAGTTTTAGAAAGTGCACCAAAACTCCTGGGGCAGTGTGAAGCCACCCCCGGAATCTTCATACATGTAGACATTTTCTGGAAATTCTGGTGAAACAGATACGCTTGGACAACCAAACAATACAATACGAACAGGTTCAATTTTCATTTAGCATGTATAGCCATGAATTAGCCAAAATAAGGTTATGTTTAAATAACTTTTTCGTACTCTTGTTTTGTGCTATAGGTACTGCAGGAAAGAAAACCGGTTGATTTTTTTTACTGTCAAACAATAGAAAACACTCCAATTCACAGATCTCAATGTAGGGCTACAGACATTCACAAGCGGGCTCTGTACAGCGTTTTTTTATCCTTTGTCTGCTTTTAAAACTCAATAAACCTATCTTAATGGTACTGCACTATCCGGAGCCTGTCCTTTTTGTTCCCTGAATTTCATTTGGAGGACCGTGAGGAACCCTTTTACCCCACCTGGGGGATTCCGGCCGAGAGGGATAGGAGCACAGCAGTCACCATCGTTCTGACCTGGAGGGTCACTAAAGCGTTATTGGCCTCTTTGCCGTAAGGCAGTTGAGACCCACCTTATCTGGTGAGTTTACATCTTACCTCTTACCATCTGCATGATTGGATTTCCTGGTCCATTGGAGGATCCAGCACAAAGCACTTGCACTTTTTTCCTTTTTGGCACTTTTTTGGAATACCCATCACTGAGTCACTTATGAACTATTTTTGAATCTCACTCAGCACTTTACCTCTACTGTGATTTGTTGGACTTGATTTTGGCACATTATTTATATAGTTATATTAACCTTTATGATATTTATGTTTTAAGGGTACAACCTTTTTAGAGTTTTAGAGTTTTTAGGACAATAATTTTATATTTTAAACCTACTCCTATCGTCCCCTGCACACACCAGCAATCGCTATATTATCTCATCTAGTTTGGGATTTCCTATACATTTACAGTGGGTACGGAAAGTATTCAGACCCCCTTAAATTTTTCACTCTTTGTTATATTGCAGCCATTTGCTAAAATCATTTAAGTTTATTCTTCTTCCTCATGAATGTACACATAGCACCCCATACTGACAGAAAAACACAGGATGTTGACATTGTTGCAGATTTATTAAAAAAGAAAAACTGAAATATCACATGGTCCTAAGTATTCAGACCCTTTGCTGTGACACTCATATATTTAACTCAGGTGCTTTCCATTTCTTCTGATCATCCTTGAGATGGTTCTACACATTCATTTGAGTCCAGCTGTGTTTGATTATACTGATTGGACTTGATTAGGAAAGCCACACACCTGTCTATATAAGACCTTCCAGATCACAATGCATGTCAGAGCAAATGAGAATCATGAGGTCAAAGGAACTGCCTGAAGAGCTCAGAGACAGAATTGTGGCAAGGCACAGATCTGGCCAAGGTTACAAAAAGATTTCTGCTGCACTTAAGGTTCCTAAGAGCACATTGGCCTCCATAATCCTGAAATGGAAAACATTTGGGATGACCAGAACCCTTCCTAGAGCTGGCCGTCCGGCCAAACTGAGCTATCGGGGGAAAAGAGCTTTGGTGAGAGAGGTAAAGAAGAACCCAAAGATCACTGTGGCTGAGCTCCAGAGATGCAGTCAGGAGATGGGAGAAAGTTGTAGAAAGTCAACCATCACTGCAGCCCTCCACCAGTCGGGGCTTTATGGCAGAGTGGCCCGACGGAAGCCTCTCCTCAGTGTAAGACACATGAAAGCCCACATGGAGTTGGCTAAAAAACACCTGAAGGACTCCAAGATGGTGAGAAATAAGATTCTCTGGTCTGATGAGACCAAAATAGAACTTTTCGGCCTTAATTCTAAGCGGTATGTGTGGAGAAAACCAGGCACTGCTCATCACCTGTCCAATACAGTCCCAACAGTGAAGCATGGTGGTGGCAGCATCATGCTGTGGGGGTGTTTTTCAGCTGCAGGGACAGGACGACTGGTTGCAATCGAGGGAAAGATGAATGCGGCCAAGTACAGGGATATCCTGGACAAAAACCTTCTCCAGAGTGCTCTGGACCTCAGACTGGGCTGAAGGTTTACCTTCCAACAAGACAATGACCCTAAGCACACAGCTAAAATAACGAAGGAGTGGCTTCACAACAACTCAGTGACTGTTCTTGAATGGCCCAGCCAGAGCCCTGACTTTAACCCAATTGAGCATCTCTGGAGAGACCTAAAAATGGCTGTCCACCAATGTTTACCATCCAACCTGACAGAACTGGAGAGGATCTGCAAGGAGGAATGGCAGAGGATCCCCAAATCCAGGTGTGAAAGACTTGTTGCATCTTTCCCAAAAAGACTCCTGGCTGTATTAGATCAAAAGGGGGCTTCTACTAAATACTGAGCAAAGGGTCTGAATACTTAGGACCATGTGATATTTCAGTTTTTCTTTTTTAATAAATCTGCAACAATGTCAACAATTCTGTGTTTTTCTGTCAGTATGGGGTGCTATGTGTACATTCATGAGGAAGAAGAATGAACTTAAATGATTTTAACAAATGGCTGCAATATAACAAAGAGTGAAAAATTTTAGGGGGTCTGAATACTTTCCGTACCCACTGTACTTTGCACTTTATAGCAGCTGCTCATCCAATATATTATCCTTTATATAGTAGCCATATTACCTATTTTATTAGGCACTCCTAGGCGCGAGGAATATATTTGTTTGAATATATACATTGGCTGTATTCCATAAAGTATACTCCATAAAGTGTACTCCATAAAGTGTATTCCATAAAGTGTTAGCGTAGGACTCACCAGACAAAGACTCTCAGCTCGTGTGGTGCGCTGATATATTTTGTAAAAATAAGACCTTCATTTTGTGTGTTTTGTTCTTTTGTTGAGCAAATGAAAAGATGTGTTCAAATAAAATCCAGCCTGCCTGATTAATAAAATTTACAGTGCCTTGAAAAAGTATTCACACCCCTTGAAATTTTACACGTTAGTCATGTTACAACCAAAAACGTCAATGTTTTTATTTGGATGTTATGTAATAGACCAACACAAAGTGGCACATAATTGTGAAGTGGAAGGAAAATGATAAATGGTTTTCAAAACTTTTTACAAATAAATATGTGAAAAGTGTGGGGCGCATTTGTATTTAGCCCCCCTGAGTCAATACTTTGTAGAACCACCTTTCACTGCAATTACAGCTACAAGGTTTTCTAGAGAGTGAAATTTTTGCCTATTCTTATTTGCAAAATAGCTCAAGCTTTGTCAGATTGGATGGAGAGCGTCTGTGAACAGCAATTATCAAGTCTTGCCACAGATTCTCAATTGGATTTAGGTCTGGACATTGACTGGGCCATTCTTACACATGAATGTGCTTTGATCTAAACCATTCCATTTGTAGCTCTGGCTGTAAGTTTAGGGTTGTTGTCCTACTGAAAGGTGAACCTCCGCCCCAGTCTCAAGTCTTTTGCAGACTCAAACAGGTTTTCTTCTAAGGTTGCCCTGTATTTGGCTCTATCCATCTTCCCAACTCTGACCAGCTTCCCTGTCCCTGCTGAAGAAAGCAATCCCCACACATAATGCTGCCACCACCATGTTTCACAGTGGGGATGGTGTGTTCAGGGTAATGTGAAGTGTTAGTTTTCTGCCACGCATAGCATTTTACTTTTAGGGCTAAAAAGTTAAATTTTGGTCTCATCTGACCAGAGCATCTTCTTCCACATGTTTGCTGTGTCCCCCACATGGCTTCTTGCAAACTGCAAATGGGACTTCTTATGGCTTTCTTTCAACAATGGCTTTCTTCTTGACACTCTTCCATAAAGGCCAGATTTGAGGAGTGCATGACTTATCGTTATCCTTTGGACAGATTCTCCTACCTGAGCTGTGGATCTCTGCAGCTCCTCCAGAGTTACCATGGGCCACTTGGCTGCTTCTCTCATTAATGCTCTCCTTGCCCGGCCTGTCAGTTTAGGTGGACGGTCATATCTTGGCAGATTTGCAGTTGTGGCTTACTCTTTCCATTTTCGGATGATGGATTGAACAGAGCTTCATGAGACGTTCAAAGCTTGGGATATTTTTTTATAACCTAACCCTGCTTTAAACTTCTCCACAACTTTATCCCTGACCTGTCTGGTGGTTCTCTAACCTGTCTGGAGGTTCTCTAACAAATCTCTGAGAGCTCTGAGAGTATTTATACTAAGACTAAATCCCACACAGGTGGACTTCATTTACTAATTAATGTAGAACAAAAAATTTCCCTATGGGTGGGATTTTTGAGGCAGAAACCAGGACTTGAGTATATAAAGTAACAAGTTTTATTAATCAATGATTTTATAAATATTTGTACAAAATGAATGGTGGTACATATAGAAAAAACCACATGGAAATCTAAAAAACACAAAAAAACATGGCCATAGATACGTCTCTGATGTGGAGAACTGTCTGAGATATCTGGAAGGGACCAGACGCGTTTCGGTCTTGCCTTTTTCAATAGTCCAACAGAGAAAGCCAGATCTCCGACAAATAGATAAGTTCTCAGTGTGACAAACTGGAAAAGACCATGATGATCAACAATTACGACGCCCCTCTATACGGACCTCCTTTTTGGGATCCTTGTGGTGAAACAGGGCTTGGGAACCATAACCACTCAGTGGGGGTACTCTATTCCCTTACTTGGTACTTTACCACTCAGAAATAGAGTTCTGGGGATTCTCCTACAAACCTTGATTTACAAAAAACCATAACCAAGTACAGATCAATTGGCGGCTTCTTGGCATTGTGGGTTTACACCCCGATAAGATTTTAACTCTCCACATGGTCTTTTCCAGTTTGTCACACTGAGAACTTATCTATTTGACTGAGATCTGGCTTTCTCTGTTGGACTATTGAAAAAGGCAAGACCGAAACGCGTCTGGTCACTTCCAGATATCTCAGACAGTTCTCTACATCAGAGACGTATCTATGGCCATGTTTTTTTGTTTTTTTGTGTTTTTTAGATTTCCATGTGGTTTTTTCTATATGTACCACCATTCATTTTGTACAAATTATTTATAAAATCATTGATTAATAAAACTTGTTACTTTATATACTCAAGTCCTGGTTTCTGCCTCAAAAATCCCACCCATAGGGGAATTTTTTGTTCTACATTATCTAGAGGGATGATGGCAGTATCCAGGATAAAGCATTGAACCCGAATAACCTCTTTTCATTTACTAATTAGGTGACTTCTGAAGGCAATTGATTACACTAGATTTTAGTTAGAGGTGTCAGAGTAAAGGGAGCTGAATACAAATGCACAATACACATTTCAGATATTTGTAAAAAAAAAAAAAAAAAAAATTGAAAACCATTTATCATTTACGAAGCTTCCACTTCACAATTATGTGCCACTTTGTGTTGGTCTATTACAAAAAATCACAATTAAATACATTTACATTTTTGGTTGTAACAGGACAAAATGTAGAAAAGGGGTATGAATACTTTTTCAAGGCACTGTATAGGTAACATTAAGAGGCTGATTTACAAGCACCGTGCATCCAAAATTGAACAATCTTTTTTGTATTTTAGTATGTTGCTGTTAGCAATCAAAGGGTTACCTCTGGATGTGTTCTGGAGCCATGTGCAGGTAACACAAAAAAACACCTTTTTTTGTTCTCAACCCAATTACCTTTCTTAGCAATTAACTGGAATATAAAAGACAATGTTTCCTTATTTATTGACTTTATATTGAGCCAAAAATAAGCCACAGGGCTGTACAGAGAAGAATGGCTCATTCACATTAGTCGTTGTCCCAGTGAAACATACAGCTGGATGTCTGTACAACAGACAAACAAAGGTTATGTTTCCAGGCATTCTAGATTGTTACATACACAATATTTTTTAAAGTATTGGAACACCTGCCTTTAAAGGCACATGAACTTTAGTGGCATCCCAGTCTTAGTCCGCAGGCTTCAATATTGAGTTTGCCCACCCTTTGCAGCTATAACAGCTTCAACTCTTCTGGGAAGGCTGTCCACAAGGTTTAGGAGTGTGTCTATGGGAATATTCGACCATTCTTCCAAAAGCACATTTGTGAGGTCAGGCACTGACGCTGGATAAGAAGGCATGGCTCACAGTCTGCTCTCTAATTCATCGTAAAAGGTGTTCTATTGGGTTGAGGTCAGGACTCTGTGCAGGCAAGTCAAGTTCCTCCACCCCAACCTTGCTCAACCATGTCCTGACCTCAACCCGATAAAACACCTTTCAGATGAATTGGAGCGGAGATTGCGAGCCAGGCCTTCTTATCCATATCAGTGCCTGACCTCACAAATATGCTCCTGGAAGAATTTTCAAACCTTCCCATTGAAACACTCCTAAACCTTGTGGACAGACTTCCCAGAAGAGTTGAAGCTGTTATAGCTGCAAAGGATGGGCCAACCCAATATTGAACCCTACGGACTAAGACTGAGATGCCATTAAAGTTCATGTGCGTGTAAAGGCAGGTTTCCCAATACTTTTGACATATATAGTGTAGTTACATTGATCCAGCTTGGAAATGTATATACTGTACCTTGATCGATGCCCATGGAAGCTGGAAATCACGGATGTAGACACCGCTGCTCCAGTGATCTTCACTTGTTTCCAGCTTCCATGCTGAGCAGCCAGCTTAATGCATTGTGAACACAGGAGGTCAGCTGCTCAACATAGGCCATTCAAACTATTCAAGGAATGCTTTGCATTCTCTGAATGAATACAAATCCTTCTCGGACTGGACGAGGTGGACAAGGTGGAGAGGTGACCTTACAAAATCCACTTTGTCCAACCAGAGAACGCTTTGCACTTACCAGACAATGCAAGGCATTCTCTGAATGGTGCCTGTGCCGAGAGGTCAACCTCCCTTGTTCTTAATGCATCAGGCTAGTCACTCACCAGGGACCCAGAAGAAAGAGGAGATCACCGGAGTAGCCGCGACTACTTTAGTGATTTCCAGCTCCCAAGGACATTGGTCAAGTATGGTGTATATACTCTGAAACACGTCAGCGGACCAATTCCAGGGACATGTTTGTTTTCACATGTGGTGGACTCATTTCATGTGATTTATGCTCTTCATGTCTGTGAGTATGTTTTTGGCATTTTAATAAACTTTTTAACCACTTGCCGACCGCCGCAAGTACATATACTGCGGCGGTCAGCCCCTCACAGGCAAAGTGACGTATGGGTACGTCACTAGCCTGTGAGGCTCTGGGGAGCGAGCGCGCGCCGCCGGAGGCACGCTCCCGCTCCCGCGCGGTCACGGGCTCCCCCACGCATGTGACAGGCGGACCCGATGTCTGCCGGTCACTTGCGATCGTCGGGTGGAGAGGGAGAAAGGCAGGCGGCTGATGTAAACAAGCCGCCTGTCATTCTCCCCTGTGTAGAAATAGTGATCATACGGTTCTTCTATGTAGGACCGTTGATCACTGTTCCTACAGCTCAAGCCACAGCCAATCACAGTAAGAATCACGCCCCTAGGGACACACACCACCCCTCCCTCTCAAAAAAAGTTAACCCCTTCACTACCTGTGTCATTTTACACTAACAGTGCATATGTATAGCACTGATTACTGTAGAAATGTCACTGGTAACCCCAAAAGTGTCAAAAATGTCAGTCAAGGATCCGATCTGTCCGCCCCAATGTCGCAGTCCTGCAAAAAATCGCAGATCGCCGCCATTACGCGTTAAAAAAAAAAACAAAAATGACAAAAATCTTTCCCTTTGTTAGTAAACGCGATAACTTTTGCGCAAACCAATCAAAATACATTTTTTGCGCTTTTTTTTACTAAACATATGAAGCATTAAACAAATTGGCCGAAAATGTTAAAAAATTTTGATTTTTACATTTTTTTGGGGGAATTTCATATAAAAAAATGTGGAAAATATTGTTATTTTTGCAAAATTGTCGCTCTTTTTTTGTTTATAGCGCATGATCAAAAAATTGCACAGGTGATCAAATACCTTCAAAAGAAAGCTCCCTTTGTGGGAAAAAAAGGACGTCAAATTCGTTTAGGTACAGTGTCGCACGACCGTGCAATTGTCCGTTAAAGTCACGCAGTGCTGAATCGCAAAATACCCCCTGGTCAGGAAGGGGGTAAAATCTTCCGGGGCTTAAGTGGTTAAAGGTATCCAAGGGTAATGCACCAGGTGTTTGTGCCTCCTTTTCTCTTTCAGGTATACATAGTTATACTTGTCCAAGCTGGATCAATGTAAGTATGTAAAAGGTATGGAAAGACTTACCATGCCCAGAATTTTTTTTAATACAAACTGTCTTTTTTCAGCTGGTCACACATTTTACAAATAAGATTATTGGTTAGGAAGACCCTTGTAGTACATGATAGTTGGTGAAAGGTTGTAACATATATAGCCAGCTTTACTCCAAAACTACCGAACAAATTGAAGAACTCTTTCCTCACCTCTCCCTTGAAAGTGACTGTGGGTCACTAAGGACAGCGTTTATTAAAAAATAAATTACAAAATATTTATAGTATTATTAAAAATAAAGTAATGCTCAAAAAATGCAAGCAAAGGTCAAATAACTCATATTGTCTGCTGTCTCCAAGTAAATGAACTTTCACCGTATGACTGAAGGAGGAATAGGCAAGAAGCAGCAAGAGAGGTGGAGAAATGTACTGATCCGCTGAATAAAGGAGATATTTGCAGTGCAAGTCCTCGGGTACAGCGTATTCTCCAGCAAGGAAATCAATAAATGATACAATCATGACATCACCAATATTACTCCAAATATCATGATATAAGCAGTTTCAGTGCCCTACATTCTCTTATGCTGCACATATACTGCTTTGGGTCTGAAGCAACAGAAGCCCCTAGGCACAAAAAATGCCATTTTTTAATTAAGAGAAAAGCTAGTATTTTCAGAATACTGTTTCGGCATAATTAATTAATATTTTTAGATGTCTCCTATAATCTAGCAAATCTTCACTTTTTAGGTTTGGGTCAACTTTAAAACCAAGACCCCGTGTGATTTGGATTAAAGAAAACAGGATCACTCAGAGAAAAGCTATACAAACAAGGAAAGACCTTACAAACTTAGGCAGCAAAGATTGTAAATATAGGGACCTGGAGTCATTTCAATTCAAACTGTGAAATCCATTGTACTGCTTGACCATAAAACTGTATAGGGACAGCTTGAGGGTCACGCGGGGTCCCACTGAAAGGATAATCAGTTGGGTAACACAAACAAGTAAATAGGACACATGCTTTAACTGGCTTCGCCCACATGCTTTGTGAAACATTTGCAATCCCTCTCTATCCTAACACCTTTCACAAATGCATATGCCAGCACTTTACTGCCTCATCAGAGCTGTAGATGGAAGAGATAAGGTTGTGAAGTGCTGGAGATGGCGTTGCTTTCCATACACCTATTTAAGACTTTCATCCTTCAGAGAAATGTACCGAGCAGTAACTTAAAAAAAAAATCTGTTTTGGGTGACAGCCAGCGGGCAGAACCACATATATTCTTATATTTCTAGACGTTCTGTCAACGCATTTTTTTTATTTCATGTGAAAGGAAGACAAGAGGAGCAGTAAAAATGCTGTTGGATGACCATTGCATAAAATAGAACTAGGAATTGATGCAAAGGGGGTCCAAAGGATATACACCGCAATGGGTGCTTACCTGTTTGCACATACCAAAAAACTGAAATGCTAGGTTTGGGTGGATTTATCCTTCTGCCAATTTTTTGTTTTAAGTTTTGGATAAAGTTGGAATCTCTGACACCTTTTTATTGCTGTTTGTGACCCCAGTAAAGCTGGCCATACACCACCAGAATTTGTTCATTTTGTTTTCGGAACGTTCGTTTGCTTTTCTAATTATTAGCGGGGAAGAAATTTGAAGACACACGATGGAAAATTCTTCTTGAACAAACAAAATTCTATCTGGGAAAAGCCATGCAAACTGCAATGAAACCTCTTTATTACATCTGGGATTACAGTATATTCAAATAGTAGGTCTGGACTAAATTGTAAAAGCTTTTGAACAAATTAGTTGACTTAATTATGACAAGAAAAGATGTTTTGACAAATGATTTTTTTACGAACACTCACACCGCATATGACCAGCTTAAGGAACCTTAATCCCATTTACTATGTAGCGTTTAAAGCAGGAAGCGAAGGGGTTCTATCTAATAGGGGTACAGGCAATAAAAAAGCACTCTTAGGGCTATGTCACACTAGCGAGCTTTTTGCTGGCAACAATTTACCATAAACAAGTTCACTAAAGACTGCAAAGGAAATATTCACCTACTTCTAGTCATTGTTCACTTGCGGGCTTCAGGAGTAAAATGTCACTTCCTTACTGACAGAACACTGCAGAATGTAAGTCACCGGCGAGGGAAGTCTTACTCATCCAGACAGATTCGGTGATCCATTTTTGTGAATATCAGTTTAAAAGTTCTGCTGGTGTATGGCCTGCTTTAAAGTGGGAAAAGGTTGTAACATTTGCAAAGCTTTTACTGTTGTATGTCTCGTTAGAGGGATTCTCACTTTCTGTATGAACTGTCACTCCAGAAGCACTCTACAACTGCGTTTGCTCTGGGCTTTGTTAACCACTTGCTGACAGCCGCCCGACTATATACGGCGGCGGTCAGCCCCTCCCAGGCAAAGTGACATACCGGTACGTCACTAGCCTGGGAGCGAATAGGGGGCGAGCGTGCGCCGCCGGAGGCGCGCTCCCCCCCCGCTCACAAGCTGGCGCGTGTGACCGGCGGACCCGATGTCCGACGGTCACTCGCGATCGTCGGGTAGAGAGGGAGAAAGGCAGGTGGCTAGTGTAAACAAAGCCGCCTGTCACTCTCCCCTGTGTAAAAGCACAGATCACTCGGTCCTGCTATGTAGGACCGTTGATCTGTGCTATTACACCACTAGCCACATCCAATGACAGTTAGAAACACGCCCCTAGGGACACACTTAACCCCTCCCTCTCCAATAAAGTTAACCCCTTCCCTCCCAGTGTCATTTTTACAGTAACAGTGCATATGTATAGCACTGATTACTGCAGTAATGTCACTGGTACCCCCAAAAGTGTCAAAAATGTCAGTCAAGGGTCCGATCTGTCCACCGCAATGTCGCAGTACCGCAAAAAAAATCGCAGATCGCCGCCATTACACGTTAAAAAAAAAAAAAAAAAATCTTTCCCTTAGTTAGTAAACGCAATAACTTTTGCGCAAACCAATCAAAATACGCTTATTGTGATTTTCTTTTACCAAACATATGTAGCAGAAAACAAATTGGCCAAAAATGTAAAAAAATTTTGATTTTTACATTTTTTTGGGGGGAATTTCATATAAAAAATGTGAAAAATATTGTTATTTTTGCAAAATTGTCGCTCTTTTTTTGTTTATAGCCAGCGCTGTATCTAGGCCTAGGCCGACAAGGCCCAGGCCTAGGGCGGCACTTTGCGGGGGGCGGCAAAAAAGCCGCCCCCCCCCCCCTGTACGAGCCCCCCCCAACCCGTCCTCCCGGGACCCGGGTACCGGCAATGTTCTGCATCCTTCCTTCCCGCGGCCGCCCTCCGCCGCACACAAGCAGTGACAGTCCCAGGCGGCCGGCAGCTTGAGGAAGTAAACACATTTGCGGCTTGTTTCACTGCAGTCTGCAGCTGCTGAAGGGGCGGCGTCGCGGCGACGAACTTTGCCAGGGGGGAGGGAGGGGAGGGACAGTGTCACGGTCCCCATAGATGCTTCTCCTCATTTAGGTGGTGGGGCGGAGCCTAATTCTCCGCCCACCCTCCTCCGCGCGGCCGCCATCCCTGCACATCCCGAGACGAGAGGACGAGGAGAGAGAGAGACAGCACTGCAGGGGATAGAGTCTGAGAGCAGTCTCAGAGCACGAAGCAGCTTCAGAGGAGAACCCGGGAACCCCCAGGCCAGGACAGCAGGAGCAGCGAGCAGGTACAATAAAATTAAAATGTAACTGTGCTGCAGCTGTGCATTGACTGCAGTACATTTTAACAGAATGTAAACTGTTTAATGACGTTGCTTTGTGATTTCATCAAGTGTTTCATGCATGCTGAAATCAATGAAAAATCATTAAACAGTTTACATTCTGTTAAGGTTCATGTACTGTTAAAAAAATGTAAAAAAATATTAAATCTAAAAAAAAAAAAAAAATGTACTGCAAAATATGCTCTAATTACTATGCTGCCTGTATCTTGGCCTAGGCCGACAAGGCCCAGGCCTATGGATGTTCTAGGGATTTTTTGCAGCCCCCCCACACAAAAAAGCCCCCGCCCTCCC
Organism: Pelophylax lessonae; assembly: GCF_965119305.1. Taxonomy (NCBI): domain Eukaryota; kingdom Metazoa; phylum Chordata; class Amphibia; order Anura; family Ranidae; genus Pelophylax; species Pelophylax lessonae. The sequence goes on from NC_138772.1 coordinate 450,909,250, forward strand.
TGACCTGTCCCATGCTGCCTCCCACCGCCACAGGCTCCACATTACTCAAAATAACTGCATCTGATAAGATGCATAAATATGAGATAATTAAAATCACATAAAATCACATCCATAAAGTCCATTAATAAAGTGCATAGAGCATTTCAAGGTGCATTCATGAGGAGTCCAAAGTGCAATCATGCAGGATCAATGGTGTGAATTATAGGACCACCCTTGCTTGCCACCACCTGTTGCGGCACTGAAGGTGGTGGCAAGCAAGGGTGGTCCTATAATTCACACCATTGATCCTGCATGATTGCACTTTGGATTCCTCATGAATGCACCTTGAAATGCTCTATGCACTTTATTAATGGACTTTATGCACTCTTATGGATGTGATTTTATTTATTTATCTCATATTTATGCATCTTATCAGATCCAGTTATTTTGAGTAATCACATTGTATTGGCACTTGGCAGTGTGTTATACTGGGAGGTCATCACCATCCCTGCGCTACTGAAATTCCAGTTAAAGAGCCAGTTCTTTTTTGGTGAATTTTATTTTACATTCTGTGAAATTATTAGGCCCCTTTCACACTATCCGTCCGTCGGACGGATTCCGTTTTTCTCAGCGGGGGATCGAGCCGCTGATCCCCCGCTGAGCAGCAGGAGGACAGCTGTGTCTCCGCGCTGTGTGCGGAGACACAGCTGTCAGTTCCCCATGCATCTATATGGGGGAAATCAGATGGGAATGGACAGTCTGTCCGTTCTCATCCGATCCCATCCGATCCGCTGGACGGATGGAAAATAGGATTTGACGTAATGTACAGAGAGGAAGAGGTTGGGCCTAAACAGGAATGGGCGTGGTTTGCAGATGACAGGGCGGGTCTTGAACAGGAAGGGGTGTGGCCTTGACAGGAAGGGGTGGATCATAGTTAAATTAGGGGGTGCACGAGATTAGTCAGGCCTAGGGCAGCACAAAACCTAAATACACCACTGTTTATAGCGCATGATCAAAAAAATCGCACAGGTGATCAAATACCACTAAAAGAAAGCTCTGTTTGTGGGAAAAAAAGGACGTCAAATTCGTTTGGGTACAACGTCGCACGACCGTGCAATTGTCCGTTAAAGTCACGCAGTGCCGAATCGCAAAATACCCCCTGGTCAGGAAGGGGGTAAAATCTTCCGGGGCTTAAGTGGTTAACCTTGTAATACAAGGTGAAAATGTTCTAATCGAGGCAAAATGTCGCTAGAATTTAGTATTAATGAATACTAAAAACAAATGGACCAGCTGGAGGAATTTTTACCCAAGCACCCAAATCCATGCAGTATGTATATGTATACATACATACACTTGGGGTGTCTTACATTTATACCAATATTCACATTGTACATCCACATACTCCCCTTCTATGAATCAAAGTTGTTATCTTCTATTTGGAAACTGTGACTATTTGCTCTTAGGATTAAGATCCATACTACAAACAAATCTGAACAGAAATCATTTCTTCAGAGCCCAAATGAACACAAGAAATATAGACCTTTCCAGCTAGATGATGTCGAAAATTACTTTTAACTCTAATTACAATTATCCTCTTCCAATACTTTGCAATATTACTGATTGGTAAGATTTAGGTCTTTCAAATATTCTCCTACCTTTTCTATTGGGCCATTATAGTGGCTCAGAAAATGGTACAGAGTTGAATTTTACAGAAAAAATAGAGACCTGTATACACTTTCAGCCACTGACAACAGTAAGATCTCCTGATTATACTTACATGTGGTTTTTACTGAAGGTCTTTTAGAGGGAGGAAACAAAAAGAAAAAAAGGCTAAAGCTGAAAATTAGTAATTTTTTATTGGTAGATTACAAAAAATTATGATTCTTCTAGAGGCAGAAAGAACCAAAAAAATGTATAAAACCTGTACGATACTACATTGGTCACAGAAAGTTACTCAAATGTGGGTTCGTGGGTTACATGATTTTATTGAAATACTGATTACATAATGCATGTACAAAGTGAAAATGTGTCTTGATCAATTGGAGGCAGGATTTTTTTTCTATCAGACTTTACAAAGCCCTTCTTCTGTAGACATGCACTGTAATTAGCTAAATCATTGTAAAAGCTGTTGAGGTTTTTACTGAATGCACAGTGGGATTTAACATACAAATACCCAAGACAGAAAACATGCTCATTTGATTTAAATGAACAAATAGAGCATAACTTTATTGCTATAGTAATAATATATCCTTACACAGAACCACCTTCTACTTATTCAAGTAACAAATGTCTAGATTTTTGACTTGTTCAGTACACTACACCTGTAAATTTGGGCTGGTCACCCACCGTCCTGCTACATGATCAGCAGGCAAGAAAGCATTTTCCCATTGCCGACTTTACAGTCCACTCACAATGGAGTATGCTTATGATTATGTGCCAATGAGAAATACATGGGTTCGACACTGACATATACAGTTTAAAGCGGAAGTAAACCTATCAATTTAACAGTTTAAAAAAACAGCTACATTCCCAACACGTGTCGGGAATATAACTTCACATTGGTTGTGCTCTCAACCAAACTGTCAAAGCATCCAATGGCTGGTGCTATAACGGATTACATATTCAGCATCATGGCAGTTAAATAGTTACATAGTAGCTGAGGTTGAAAAAAGATGATAGTCCATCTAGTTCAACCTGTGTATGTGTGTGTGGACATACTTATTTCCCATACCCCTGCATGTTTTGATCCTTGAGATGTACGCCCAAGAGTCTTTTAAAAGTAGCCATACTCCCTGCAGTTACTACCACTTGTGGTAGAGAGTTCCACAATCTTGTAGCCCTTACTGTGAAAACCCCCCTGCGTAGCCTAAGGTTAAATCTCTTCTCCTCTAATCGCATTGTATGGCCTTGTGTACTCATGCATTCGTTGTGACTGAATAGTTTTTTTTCTATGCTGAGAACACCGTTGAGGTATTTGTAAATCACTATCATGTCCCCTCTCAGGTGTCTCTTTTCCAGGGAGAATAAATCAAGCGCTTGTAAGTGTTCTACATAATTAAGGTCCTCCAATCCCCTAATCAGTTTACTTGCTCTCCCCTGGACTCTCTCCAGCTCCAACACATCCCTTCTGAGGACTGGCGACCAGAACTGGACAAAATATTCCAGATGTGGTCGGACCAGTGTTTCATAAAGTGGAAGGGTTATAGTTTTATCTCTGAAATACATCCCCTTCCTTATGCATGCTAATATCCTGCCAGCTTTGGCATCTGCAGCTTGACATTGCATGCTATTGCTAAGTCTATCTTCTACTAAGACTCCCAGATCTTTCTCCATTTTCGAATCCCTCAGAGGTCCCCCCCCTCCCCCCCAAGTGTATTGAGCTTTTATGTTTTTAGTCCCCAAGTGCAATACCTTACACTTCTCCACATTAAACCTCATTTGCCATGTAGTTGCCCACTCTGTTATTTTGTTCAGGGAACAAAGATCGGGGAAGTTAAAGATCAAATAGAGGTCAAGATGGCATCTTTCTTGGCTGAAAATGATAGGAGGGTTTACTTCAACTTTAATTGGACAAGGGCATTAATAAGCAAGCCCAGCAGTGTGTGTGGGGGTTGGCGGCTATCTGAGGATAAGGAAATAGACTGCTCCTTTCAGGGCAAAGCCTCTACATAGTCCAGTGCTTCTCCAGGTTAATTACAATAGGGAAATCAGGGGCATTTAACAGGTATTCATCTAATACAGTTGTGCTCAAAAGTTTGCATACCCTGGCAGAAATCATAAAATTTTGGCATTGCTATTGGAAATATGACTGAGCGTGACAAAAAACATTTTTTTTTTTTTAAGGAAAGTGATCATATGACACCATTTATTACCACATAGTTGTTTGGCTCCTTTTTAAATCATAATAACAAAAATCCCCCAAATGGCCCTAATCAAAAGTTTACATATCCTGGAATGTTTAGCCTTGGTACAGACATACAAGGTGACACACATGGGTTAAAATGGCAATTAAAGGTTAATTTCCCACATCTGTGGCTTTTAAATTACAATACTGTCTGTGTAGAAATAGTCAAGGAGTTTGTTAGCTCTCACACGAATGCACTGAGCAGGCTGGATACTAAGCCATGGAGCAGAAAAGAACTGTCAAAATACCTGCATAACATGGTACGCTCATTGGCTATTTATACACAGACACTAATTGCAATTTAAAAAGCCACAGATGTGGGAGATAACCTTTAATTGTCATTTTAACCTGTGTGTGTTTTCTTGTGTGTCTGTACCAAGGCCATACATTACAGGATATGTAAACTTTTGATCAAGGACATTTGGGTGATTTCTGTTATCATTATGATTTAAAAAAAGCCCAAAAAACTGTGATAATAAATGGCTTCATATGACCCCTATCCTTAAATAAAATAGTTTCTTTGGCATGATCAGACATATTTTCAATATAATTGCCAAAATGTCACGATTTCTGCCACGGTTTGCAAGTGTTTGAGCACAATTGTACATCCACTGTTAAACATAACAAAAGACCAAAGCTCCATGCACAGTAAATACCGATGTAGTTAATCCAAAAGAGTTCTCTGCTACAAATGCTGCTTATGGTAGCAGGGAGAATATGGTATGATATATATGCAGCTAGTGGACAATATTCCTGTCAAAAGTTGATAAAGTCAGCTCCAGCATGGCCTTATTTAGGCAGACAACTCCACTGACAAGCCGAAGCATCAAGCCCACTGTCTACACAAAAGTGACAGCTGTTTGTTTTCCTTAGCATAGTATAATAAAGCAGCAACGTGTGCTCCATCGACCTACAGATTACAACTGAAAAGTATACTTTAAGTCAGAAAATTAAAACAGCAATTGGGTTGATTCACTAAAACTGGAGGGTGAAAAATCTGGTGCATCTGTGCATGGTGGTCAATCAGCTTCTAACTTCAGCTTGTTCAATTAAGCTTTAACAAAATAAAAAAAATAAAAACCGAAGCGGACTGGTTTCTATGCAGAGGTGCACAAGGTTTTGCACTCTCCAGTTTTAGTAAATCAACACCACTGTATCTAAAAGGGGGGGGCTAACAACGATACACATAAAAAAATAACTTGGATGGGCACTTATAAAAAAATATATATATATATATTGTATATTTATACACACACACACACACCGTATTTCACAAAAGTGAGTACACCTTTCACCTTTTTGTGAATATCTTATTATATCTTTTCATGTGACAACACTGAAGAAATTGTAAACAATGTAAAGTAGTGAGTGTACAGCTTGTATAACATTATAAATATGCTGTCCCCTCAAAATAACTCAACACAGCCATTAATGTCTAAACTGCTGGCAACTAAAGTGAGTACACCCCTAAGTGAAAATGTCCAAATCGGGCCAAAAGTGTCAATATTTTGTGTGGCCACCATTATTTTCCAGCACTGCCTTAACCCTCTTGGGCATTGAGTTCACCAGAGCTTCACAGGTTGCCACTGGAGTCTTCTTCCACTCCTCCATGACGACATCATGGAGCTGGTGGATGTTAGAGACTTTACGCTCCTCCACCTTCCATTTGAGGATGCCCCACAGATGCTCAATAGGATTCAGATCTGGAGACATGCTTGGCAGGTCCATCACCTTTACCCGCAGCTTTTTTGGCAAGGCAGTGGTGGTCTTGGAGGTGCGTTTGGGGTCGTTATCATGTTGGAATATTGCCCTGCGGCCCAGTCTCTGAAGGAGGGGATCATGCTCTGCTTCAGTATGTCACAGTACATGTTGGCATTGATGGTTCCCTCAATGAACTGTAGCTACCCAGTTCCGCCAGCACTCATGCAGCCCCAGACCATGACGATCCCACCACCATGCTTGACCTTAGGCAAGACACACTTGGCTTTGTACTCTTCACCTGGTTGCTGCCACACACGCTTGACACCATCTGAACCAAATAGGTTTATCTTGGTCTCATCAGACCACAGGAAAAGGTTCCAGTAATACGTGTCCTTAGTCTGCTTGTCTTCAGAAACCTGTTTGCAGGCTTTTTTTGTGCATTATTTTTAGAAGAGGCTTCTCTCTGGGATGGCAGCCATGCAGACCAATTTGATGCAGTGTGCAGCGTTTGGTCTGAGCACTGACAGGCTGAACCCACTCCCCTTCAACTTCTGCAGCAATGCTGGCAGCACTCATACATCTATTTCCCGAAGACAACCTCTGGGTATGACGCTGAGATGTGCACTCGACCTGTCCTGTTAAACTTCTGTATGGTTTTGGCCACCGTGCTGCAGCTCAGTTTCAGGGTATTGCGATCTTTTTATATCTTAGGCCAATTTTATGTAGGGCAACAATTATTTTTTTCGGATCCTAAGAGAGTTCTTTGTGATGAGATGCCATCTTGAACTTCCAGTAACCCATATGAGAGAGTGAGAGCTATAACAGCAAATTTACCACACCTGCTTCCCATTCACACCTGAGACCTTGTAACACTGAAGAGTCACATGACACCGGGAGGAAAATTGGCTAATTGGGCCCAATTTGGACATTTTCACTTAGGTGTGTACTCACTTTTGATGTCAGTGGTTTAGACATTAATGGCTGTGTGTTGAGTTATTTTGAGGGGACAGCAAATTTACACTGTTATACAAGCTGTACACTCACTACTTTACATTTAGCAAAGTGTCATTTCTTCAGTGTTGTCACATGGAAAGATATAATAAAATATTTACATAAATGTGAGGGGTGTACTCACTTTTGTGATATTCTGTATATACAAGCTTTAGAAATGGTGCATGTTAATGTACATCCACTAAGTGCTCCAGACATATAGAATAAGTTTCAATTAGGTATCAATAGATAGCAGCACCAAGCGTGTTTAAAGAAATTCAGCACATGACAGACAAGTATCTTACACATGGCAACAGTTTTGGGCAGATGCCCTTTCTCAAGCCCAAGATACTTAATCAAACACATATATTTAAGATTTGTGTGGCGTGATATTAGACTAACCTTCATCTTTTAAGTCTTGTGCAGTACAGAGGACATTCACTTGTATTTGTGTTGTGGCATTACAGAAGGATACATACTTCTCGTTGCCTCAATAGATTTGCTACTTCTGCTGCTCTGATTCCTACATCACTGCTTGTCTTTACTCTTTCTATAAACAGCTGTCAATGTTCCCAATGCTATTACCTGGGATTGTCTCAAGAGCAGCAAGGACTGAAGATTCATGTATTCAAATCTTATAATAATTACTATATCATTGCTCAGTGAATATTCTGTTAGTCATGCCTGACCTTTCAATCTCTATTCATTATGCAAGTATGTAGGAAGAAAATGAAATAAAGTGAGTAACAGGAAAATTCCTACATTTTAAGTCAGGTGAACAGAATAAAACCTGTGCAATACAAGTTCCCATTTACATGTGAAATAAGATGACTTTCATGCAGGTAAAAACTGCCACCCAGAGGGATGAATGCCAATGCACTTCTAGTGGGAGATGCTAAGTTACTACCAATGCCCTGGCCTAATAATGATCTGGTAAAAAAAAAAAAAGATCTGACTCATCACCCATCCTTTTTAAACAGGGGTCTTCAAACTATGGCCCTCTAGTTGTTCAGGAACTACAATCCCCATTATGCCCCAGTCATGCCTGTGAATGTCAGAGTTTTACAATGCCTCATGGGATATGTAGTTCTGCAACAGCTGGAGGGCCTTAGTTTGAGGATCCCTGTTTTTAAATAACCACATCTGCTGACACAGTATGGGTGCAAAAGCTCCACAGGTTACCCTCAAGATTCATAGGATCAAAAAACAGAAAAAATCCCAAAAAACAATATTTCCACGTTAGCACCCAGCGTGGCCTGATAGAACTGTTCTAACCTTGAGAACAGAACATGGTTCTTGCAATCTCATGACCTCCTTGGTCCAATGAAGCGTCTACAGCCATGGAGTGAAAAGACAGTGTAGTCAAGAGTAGTACTTTTAGCATTTTCCAATGTAGAGACCAGGATGCTTGTTCTGTCACAGGAAGGATTCCCACACCTTCCCAGAGGCAAATGTACTGCAACACCTAGGTGATATCCCTTTGAGTCCAACCCAGGAAGCCAAGTCAAGGCAGGGTCCCCCAACGAAGAGAAGTATCTCTTGTGGGTAGCCAGACTGAAGCTTCTTGTATGGGACATTAGCCAATGGGTTCCACTCAGAGAAGGGGAAATAGACCAGCCCACTCACCTGTAGAGATTGATGAGTCATGACAGAGACTGCCTGATGAATATAAACAATCTGGGTGCCTTTCTTAAGGCCAATAAAGGGATGAGGGTGTGTGTGGGGGGGGGGGGGGGGGCAGCTGAGAAGGACAGGAGCCAACAAATGAAAGAAGAAAAGAAAGTTGTGAGATGGGGTTCCCCCAATGCCCTATACACTTTCTGACTGTTGACATTGGGTCCACTGGCACACAGCGTGTAGGCCTTTTTTTTTTTTTTATTAAAAAACTTGAATCTCTTCAAGAGAGGTTGTCTGATTATCCCATAATGTGGATACCACAAAATGTTACTTGTGAAAGTAAAATGACCAATTGCTCTAAGAGGTAGCAGGTGCCCCGAAGGATGCTGAGGGGCCAGGTCCATATTTAGGTAAGGGTCAGCCAGGACCTGTCTCAGTGGATGTTGTAAGTCAGGAAGTCCCTATGGAGAGGAGGGATGCTGAAGAATAAATGGTACCAGGAGGGGCTGAGGAGAACTCAATGGCAGGAGAGTCTTCTAAGAAAGTGAGCAAGTGTCCAGATGGGCAACAACCTCAAAACCCTAGGCCCCAATTGGAAAGGGGTCCCAGAATGCAGGAAACCCAGAGGGCCAGGGAAAGTTGCACCGTTTTGTGCAGTAGTACAGGAATAATAGTGTGAAGCAACTGAAGAAAAATCAAGTGTTTTTTTTATGCACTTATAAAACTGATATAATAAAAACAGAAACAAAAGAGAGAAAAGATTTACATACACTTTAAAGCATTTGTTACCCTAAAAAAAAAACAAATAAAAAAAATGGATTCTGTTCCCTTAACCTTCCTAGCGGTATTCCCGAGTGTGGCTCGGGGTTACATTTCAGAGCCAAAAGCGGTAACCCCGAGCCACACTCGGGGTACCGCCAGAAGCATCGCTGGATCCTGTAAAAGAGGTTTCTTACCTTGTCACTGGGATCCAGCGATGTGTCCGGCGGTTCTTCCTCTCGATCGTCTCCGTGCCCCGGCTTCCGTCTCCTGCGACGTGATGTTCGCAGGGGGGTGGAACCGGCGGCAAATTCAAATGTAAAAACATACCAAACACACTGATACCGTTCAAAATAAAATAAAATCACATTAGTTTGCCCCCCAGTGCCCTTTCCTGCAGTTTTACTGTACTTTTTATGTAAATATATATATATATATATATATACACAGTATATATATATATATACATATATACATATATATATACAGTATATATATATATATATACATATATATATATATATATACGTAATTCTTGTGAATGAGCAGCCCAAACCAACTGTATACATTATATATATATATATATATATATATATACATAATTTATGTATACATACATATATATATATATATATATATAAAATATATATAATAAATGTATACAGTTGGTTTGGGCTGCTCATTCACAAGAATTACATGCAAAATAATGGTACCGCTTTCAGCACCTAAAATCCAAAAGAATCATACCGCCAGGGAGGTTAAAGCATGTTATACAGCACAGTGCTTGTGCTGTGTAATTTAGCACCCTGTATCGCCTAAAAAACATGGCTGATCCTGCCAGTTTCTACCCTCCCCTCTGTACACTGACCATGGTGTATCATGGCTGCTGAGCTCTGACACTGTGGTCAGTGTACGTGCCTCCATCATCTGCAGTTATCTGCAGCTCTCCTCTGTCTCCCTCTGTCCTCCTCCCCCCTTCCCTCCCTGCCTGTCAGCTCTCACTAGCGCTGCTACGCTCCCCTCCCAGCTGCTACAAAACTATGTTATCTTTACACCATCCCCTCTGTTAGATAGCAACCTGTATCCTAGTTTCTGTGCTTTATGAAAAAAGCCGATTTTTACCTGTTTTCACAGCGCCTATCGGCGCTCACGTGACTCCCAGCACTCTCCTCCTTTCCTTCCTGCCTCCCCGGCTGATGTCAGAGTTCTCGACCTCGCCCGCTGGAGATGTCAGACGGGGAGAGGAGAGCCGGGAGTCACGTGAGAGCTGATAGGTGCTGTGAAATCAGGTAGAAATCTGTTTTTTTTTTAAAAAAGGACAGGAACTAGGATACAGGTTGTAATCTAACAGAAGGGTTGGTGTAAAGATAACATAGTGGCCTAACCACTTTAATGGAGAGCCTCCATATAGGGACTGTGACAATAAATGCCATGAAACTTCTCTACTGCATCCAATATGAATTCTCTACAATCCACAGTATTTATGATGAAATAGAGCAAGCAAAGTGGTAGAGATATCATTTGAATTTTTTAAACTGCCTCTTCATTGTCATTTACTTTTGCTGAGTGGTGATAAGTGTGTTAAACACAGCAGGACGGGGATGTTGTACACACAGCTGTATCATTAAAAATGGTAGATACCACATGAGGAGGTTTGGGCCCAGCTGCTTAGGAAATATTGAAGCATGCTCTGCTAATTAAAATGCCTTCAGACATTTGCTTTGTCAAGGAGTAGTTAATTGTATTTTATTGTCAATATTTATGGTGACAAGACTATGCTATTAGAGCTAAGCATTCATGCAAACATTTTTTTCATTCTTTTGCTCAATTGCAGTTTATCTATTGAACATTGTTAGGATAAATAGATTGCAAATTGTTAGCAAGATCTGTCTGCATTCCCCTCCATCCCTAATGCAAAATGGCTAGGTGCTTAAAAAAAAAAAAAAAAAAAAAAGAAGATGATATATGCCTTAGACCCAAAGTTCCAGCCTAAGCACTAGAGATGTCTCTTGACTTCCCTGCAGCCTCCTGGGATCCCCAATTTCACAGGAATGCGCTCCTAAACAGTGCAGGAGGGATGTTAGTTGACATTTTTGATGGGTGGACTAGCAGATGGGTTCTACTTATTTTTTAGGTCCACTTTTAGCCCCGGTTCACACGGATGCAGTGTGTATTGGGTGCGAATTTAAAGTCGTACACTGTGCGAATTCCCATTGCAATTTTTTTTAAAAAGCCCCCCCCCCCCCTGCCTGTCAGCTCTCACTAGCGCCACTCCGTTCCCCTCCCAGCTCCCACAGAACTATGTTACTATCTGCGTTTTTATTTTAAATGCAGTCTTTTTAATCTGCGAATTCAATCTGGTCTTATAGAAGTCTATGGAGCTAAAATACGCACCTAACCGCACTTAACTCGCACAGGGCTCTTTTTTTTTTTTTAACCAGATCATATTTGCACCGCATGAACAGCCTTTATTGGAAATAATGCTTTTTTACATGACATGTGAACCTATGCTTTTTGAATCGCATCTGATCCGCATAGATTTCGCATAAGTGTGAACCAGAGCTCAAAGTGGTTCTAAAGGCTGAATGTTTTTTACCTTCTATGCATTTTTTTTACCTCCTATTACATTCTATGCATGAAGGTAAAAAAAACCTTCTATGTGGAGTAGGCCATTCCCCAGCCTCCCCAATCATTTCCTAGACCCCCTCTGATCAAGCAATGTTCATGATAGCCTTGACTGTAAAGCGACTCCCCCCTCCTCACTGGCTGAGACAGCAGCGGAAGCTTGTTGGCTCCCATTGCTGTCAATCACAGCCAGTAAGCCAATGAGGACAGAGTGGGGGGAGGGGGAGACGCAGCTCTATGTGCCTTATGGACACATAAAGCAGTGGCTCGGCAATGCGCATGCAGCAGTGCCCCCAGGGCAAGCAGCTTTCTCTGGGAGCACTGCGCGGGGGGAGGGGGAGCCAGAAGCAGCGGTAGGGGACCTGAGAAGAGGAGGATAAGAGCTGCTCTGTACAAAACCACTGCACAGAGAAGGTAAGTACAAACTGTTATTTTTTTTTAAAAAGGAAGCTTTAATATCACTTTAAGCCCTAGTTATTTGATGCAGTAGTAAGACTTTAGATCAGGGAATTCCAAACTTTTGAGTACCAAGGCAATTGTATTTTTTACAAATATCCGAGGGCTAAAAAAAAAAAAAAAAATCAGTTTTATAAATGAAATAATACAATTTAAATGAATGCATGTGCTATGAGAACTTCATATCAGACGCTACCCCTTACATCAGGGGTGTCAAACTCCATTTCATCGCGGGCCGCATCAGCATTATGGTTGCCCTCAAAGGGCCGGTTATATCTGTAGGATTAGATGTCCAGAGCACCCCATGTCCTAGGGGGGGCAAAGAGGAGCCTTTCTACAGCTGCACAGAGGAGTGCAGGATCTGGCAAAGGAGTTCTGTTCCCTCTCCTGTCGACTACAGAGACAAGGTGGGGGCAGAGACAAGGGGGGTGTCGCAGCTGCAGGAGAGGTGCAAGGGCCACATGAAATGGCCTGGGGGGCTGCATTCGGCCCACGGGCCTTGTGTTTGACACCTGTGCCTTACATCATATGTCTCCTTTACTTTAGAAGCCTCCTCATCCTTTTAGAGCCCCCTTTACATCAGAGTACCCCCTTAATCCCTTCATCTCTTCATAGTCCTCCTTACATATCAGAGCCCTTCCTTACATCAGTGTTCCTTTTAGAATTCCCCCCTTACTTCAGTGTCCTCATCAGAAGTGGAGACCAAATAATCGAAATCGCCAGTCTGTGCACTGAGAATATGCCACTGACCCTAGCTGCAGGCCGGATGAAATCATTTAGCGGGTTGGATGTGGCCCACAGGCGGTAGTTTGGTGACTCTGCTTTAGACAAAATGTTTCCAGTACAAACATCTGGTGAAAAAGCAATAGAGAGTGAGACCTATAGAAATCATTGGATTGGTTACTACACTTTGCACATTATTATTATTACTCACTTTGATTCATGTTGCTGAATAAGGCTGCAGTATATGAACGCTATTATTACTCACAAACACACTTTGTTTTACAAATAAATATTTAGGGCCAATTCAAACCTTAGCGCTGCACCTAAAAACATTTTTAACCACAGCGCACCACAATGCATGGCTCTCCTCATTGGCTCACTACAGTGCAGGTGTGTTTGAGTGCTAGGATGGCATTTACCGTATTTTCACGACTATAAGGCGCACCGGATTATAAGGCGCAGTATCAGTGAACGGTAAATTTTCAAACTATTTTCATATATAAGGCGCACCGGATTATAAGGCGCACTTTTTTGTTTGGAACGTTGATCCGCGCAAGGTTTACTGGCAGGTACTCATCGCGAACCCTCGGATGACAGTTCTGGCAGATACTTTATGCCAGGCATCCACTGGCACACAGTGGCATTACTGGCCCGGCGTGCCTCTCGGTCTTCGTGAAGGAGTGCTCTCCTTCCATCATCCAGTTTTCCCATGTGATTCGCAGTTTCTCCTTGAAGGAACGATTGACACTTAAGTCCAGTGGTTGCACCCCTTTGGTCAAACCATCCAGTTAACGGTAAATTTTCAAACTATTTTCATATATAAGGCGCACCGGATTATAAGGCGCACTACCAGTTTTTGATCAAATTTTAGGATTTTCAGTGCGCCTTATAGTCCGAAAAATACGGTACTAAAAGGAAGAGTGCACTGTGCGGTTTTATTTCACACGGACGGTGCTTGTTGCTCTAACACCGGGGGTTTGCCTTAGCAGTTGGTGCGGCCCCTAATGGTTGTCATGTCCTGGATTGTGATCAGGACATGGCAGATCTCGCTCGATGGAAGTCTTCTTGTCAGGCTTTAGTAAAGCCAGCCTTGGCCCACAAGAATAGCATTTATTGTAAGGACAATTTCTCTTCACCGATCAGGGCCCCTTTATTGATAGCAAATCCTAAAGGCCTCTTTCACACGGGCGTTCCGTATGTCCTTATATCACCCCATCCGTTTGCGGGTGATATGCGGACATAATGCATGTCAATGGGATTGCGGATGTCAGCGGATGACACCGCTGACATCCGATTTGCGTCCTTTCAGTTCTGTTCCATTTTTTGGAACGGAAGAGAACCCTAATTTTTCTTCCGTTTAAAAAACGGAAAGGACGCAAAATCGAATGTCAGCGGTGTCATCTGCTGACATCCGCAATCCCATAGACATACAATATGTCCGTATATCATCCGGAAACGGATGGGATGATATGCGGACATATGGAGCGCATCACGTGTCCGTAAAAAGAAAAAAAAAGTGCCAGAGCGGATCGCAATATGGTCCGCTCCCTGTGAAAGAGGCCTAAAGTGATTGTAAAGTCTTGTTAACAAAAAAATAACAAACAGGTTATACTTACCTTCTCTGTGCAGTTGGTTTTGCACAGAGCAGCCTGGATCTTACTCTTCTCGGGTCCCTCATTGCTGCTTCTGGCCCCTCCCTCCCATCGAGTGCCCCCACAGCAAGCAGCTGAGCCGAGCTGCAGCTCCATGTGTCCATCCAGTCACGGAGCTGCCATTCAGCCCCACCCTCTCTTTCTTGATTGGCTAAATGACTTTAATTGACAGCAGTGGGAGCCAATGGCTCCACGGCTGTGTCTCAAACAGGAGAGAGAGTCCCGGGCGGCCGAGGGGTTCATGGACATCACTGGAGAGAAAAGGGGTTCAGGTGAGTATTAGAGGCTGCTACACCCAGAAAGTTTTTTGATCTTAATGCATAGAATGCATTAAGATAAAAAGCCTTCTGACGTTTTAACTCCTTTAATACAATGGTGAACAAACCCTTCAATACAGGGTGCGCCCATCACAAGAGATCTCTAAGGCAGATTAAGTTTTCTAAACAGAAAGCAGTACAGATGTTTTTTTCAAGACTCTGTCTCTACCAAATATGGGACTATAATGGGACAAATATGGTCTTTGCTATGACCCATTCACTTGTGTGTGAAAATGCAGCTGGAGGTATTGAGCTCAGTAAACATAGGGTTTTTACACACACTAAGAAGAACATGGGAAATGTGCAAAGCAGCCAAAAACCACAATACATTTCCTTTGAGCACTTCTGGATCGGAAGGTTTTACCTCCTTATTGACTAGGCCAATTTTTGCGATACGGCACTGCAGTACTTTAACTGACAATTGCGCGGTCGTGCATTGCTGTACCCAAATAAAATGCATGTCCATTTTTCCCCACAAATAGAGCTTTCTTTTGGTGGTATTTGATCACCTCTGCAGTTTTTATCTTTAGTGCGATAAACAAAATAGGAGTGACAATTTAAAAAAAAAAATTGCAGGGACGATCGCGGGTGGTCGACGGACATGGGGTCCCCCGGACTCATTGATTGACATCCCCGCTAGCTAATCACGATCGGACCTCCGGCGGAACGATCACGCCATCTAGTGGCTATTGAAGGAAACAACGTACAGGAACCACACTGCTGCAGTATATACATGGCGGGCGGGCGGCAAGTGGCTAAAGCAAGTCTGTATTTAATAATGTAGGACAAAGAAACTAGCAGAAACCAGCAGGTGGACCTCTTCCATGAAAACAGGTGATGCCCTTTAAAAGCTGTCATGATACAGGCCCTGGTGTTCAGATTCTTCATTAAACACAACTGTGACTTAAAGCAAACCTAAAATCTACCTTGGCTTCATCCCCATCCTTCCGCAGCACTGGCGCCTTCTACTGTGTTCCGGTCTTTTGACATTATACTGTATATTGCAGCATGATCATTTGACATATACTGTATATTGCAGTTCACATGGACTGATATTGCACACTTCTAACAAGTGATAATTAGACTAGGCTGTACCAGAAAATATTACTAATCATCAATATGGGTGTAGGGAAAAAAAAAGTAAACACGCTCTCTCCAAGTAAAGCAGTGTAGATTGCACATTAAGTTACACCGAGGAGGCCAGACTAACAAATAATAGTACCAAGTGTCTTTGAGACTTTGTGTAAACTGAAAGGAGTACTGATGGCTGAACAGATGTTTTATAAAATCACTGTAGTTTGTACATCATTACTGTTCTTTGTACTGCCTAGGGCCTTTTTCACACTTGTGGACTTGTCCTGCAACTTGGCATTGCATAGTCGCATGACAAGTCTTACTACATGATTTCCAATGAGTACTGTTCATATCTGTGCGACTTAAAGTCACAACGACTTCAAAGTAATCCCTGAACTACTTTGGGCCGATTTTAATGCATTTTGAGATCCACAGACATAGGCATTGCTTCAAGTCCAGTCAAAATCATGGCAAAATCACGGCAAAGAAATCGCAGTAAAATCACGCAACTTTCAGGTGCATAAGTGTGAAAGGGACCTTACTGCACATATATGAGAAATCCAATATCTAATTGTGTCTTTCTCTGCTCAGCTTTGTGTTTTAGTGGCACAATCATGGCGTGCAATAACTGTCTACAAGCTCTCCAGGGCTACCCATACATGCTTTGATTACTCCTGCGGCTGCCTGAATACCAAAACAGGGACTGAAATGTATTGTATGCAGCCACTGGTCAGTCACTAATGCTAGGTACATACTAGAAGTTTTATATTTTATTAAACCCAGCGGGCTGAACAAAAAAAAAACAAAACTGAGAGGTCACTTTACTAACCAATTGATGTTAGTGCGGCGCTCTACCCCGCTGTGCTATTGTATTCTGAAAGGGGGAGGGGCTTCCTGGGCTGCCACCCCCACCAGAACACACTGATCAGTGCTGGCAGCTATTGGCCAGGTTGTGCTGACAGAGCCACCCACAGCTGGAATTTCGACAGATTCAGCAGGAGTCGACCAACATCCAAGCATTCTATGGCCAGCTTAATCAACATCAGACTGCCAGTACCATTTATACATGGGCTGTGCAGACCATTTTGTGATATTACACACGCCAAAGCAGACTGGCCACTTTAGTGAAAATAAGATCTTTTAAAATGTCTGACTAATCATTAGCCAAATATGCAATACCTCTAGTGCAAACACATTAAAACAATGGGCAGCATAGCACTAATCACACTTGCTATATAATACATACTACGAGGTTTCTATCTGGTGCAGTAGAAAATAAAAAGACATCTGGTATCTAAAATCACAATGAAAAATATCCTGATATATAAAAAAAAAAAACCAGGAAAGATTATGCTGTTATCAGATAAAAATCCTGAACATAATGCTGGTTGTCATCCACTCAAGTTCACTATCTAATCTAGAGAACACTGAAATAAATCCTCACCCGAAATGATCTGAGCCAACTGTTCTACAATGCAGGCTTATAAACATCTAGTGGGAGCAAGGGAACACTCTCTGCTCTGTTTCCTACATACCCACACAGACAAAAGCATCAGAGCAGAAGATTTTCTTTTTTTTTACTTATCAGGATTAGTAAGTAGGTATTTATTATCCCACTTCTTGAAAAGATTCAGGAATCTACAAGTGTAGGTTGAAATCCTAAGTGGAAAACAACCTGCATTACTGAAAGCAGAACTTCACCCAAAAGTGGAAATTCTGCTTTTCTCCCTCCTCCTCCCCCCCCCCCCTATCACTTTTTTTTTTTTTGGGGGGGGGGGGGGGTAGCAGGTACCTGCTAGAATTGCTTGCTTTGGTACGATTGTGTTCTCATCAGAAGCTAAACTCACTGGAGTTCACATGAACCGTACCCCAGACCACCCTTTTTAACCGAGTTCAAAGTTTCACATCATGAAAAAGAACCGAATTCTGACGTCAATCGCACCAAAAGTGCTAGTGTGAAAACACCCTAAGACACGGCACAGGTCCCAGAAGGCTGCAGGACCATTCACAAAGTGCAGCACGACTAGTGCATGTGCAATGGTAAGCCGGCTTCCCTTAGTAAACTTGCTGGTGCCAGGGACCTTAACACCAGTGAAGAACCAGCTCGGGTGTGAACGAGAGGCAGACGTTTCCATGCCATTAGGAGGGGGTCAGGCATTACTTGATTCTGAGGTTGAAGAAGAGAGTAACAGCCTACAAAGAGGGGGTAAACAACAAATTGGCAGTCATGTTCCCCCTTGAACTTGAGCCTGAGTGTACTATAATTTGGCTTCTTCACATAAGGCTTGCTCAATGTGGTGCAAAACTTTGTAATTTCCATCCAAAGTCTGCCAAAAGACGCTAGAATTTATCCAAAAAATCTCTAATCTTGTTCCGAGTGCACTAAAATGTGGCTTCATCATGCATTACAAAATAAAAAAAAAAGCTTGCAGGGAAAATCGATTTAAATGTCATTTTTTAATTTACATATGTCAGTTTTGCTGCAGCAGGTTCGATACATGGTACAGATAGGCCAATTTACAGGCAGACTAAGGTGACCCCCGAGGCACTGTATTTAAAGGAAGTTTTCAATTGTTTTGTTCCACTTTAAGCATCATTAATATCACTGCTCATTTAAGAACAATATTTTTTTTTTTTTTTTGCATGGATACATGTCCCCAGGGCAGTGCCTGGGCCCCCATACCCTTTTTATGGACAATACCTTGCATATAAGCCTTAAAAATAAGGGATTAGGATTTATTCAAGTTCTGGTCTCATAGACATTAATAGGGTTCTGGTCAGAACTTTTTCCCTTTTTTTTGGAATAGAACAGAACCCAAGGGTGTTCTGCCCATCACTAGTCTGCAGCTACAGTGTTTGTTTTTTGTTTTTTTACAGCCTAAAGAGCCTCTTTAAATAATAGATAAAGTTAGTAATTTGGTCAAACGTTAATATTTTCAATCGAATATTTTCTGAAAGATTAGATTTTTAAATATAGATTTTAAGAACATTGTATTGTAACCCTTAAGAAAGAATGCAATGTTGAGGTGTTACAGGGTAACTGGGTTTACAGTACGTTCCCCAGCAAGGGACCTTTCTGCAAACCAAGTTCAGTAGAGCCCCCTGTAGAATTTGCTAGGGGGATAAAGCACAGTGGCAGATTGAGTCCCTGCCTACATTGACAACCAAGGGGTCATGTCTACACTGACCACCATAGTAAGGGTCCAATTCCAATGACCAACAAAATAAGGTTGGCATTCTACACTGACCACCAATGTAAGGGGCCACTACAATTTTCATTGTCTGTGCTTTATTTTTTATTATTATTTGTTTTGTTTCTTGAATATTATTTAAAACTTACACTAATGTGCTGTAAGGCCCCTTTCACACGATCGGACCGACCTTTTCAGATCGGATGCCAGCGGACACATGTCCACTAACATCTGCCTCCCCATAGAGTAGAATGGATGGCCCGATCAGGTCTGCCTGTCCGTTTTTCAGGCGGACCTGATCAGGCCACCCATTCTACTCTTTAGGGAGATGGATGTTAGTGGACTGACACCCGCCTGGCATCCGATCCGACAAGATCCACTGAAAACAGACGGATGGCGATACGTTCGCCATCCGTCCAGTGGGTCGGATAGGATAAAAATTTTCATCCGATCTCTCTATAGAGGAGAGCAGGACGCTGACAGGTCCATCTCTGCACAGTGAGCAGAGACGGACCTGTCATCCGTCTGCTCAGCATCAACAAAGCGATCCCAGCTGAGCTAGCGGAGTACGTAAAAAAGGATTGGCCCCTGTGAAAGGGGCCTAAGTCTTATCATTTTAGTGGGGGCTCCCTGAGATCAGATTCTGAAAACTGTTTCACAGTTTCCTCTGTGGTAAAATATTTTTTAAAAAGCTGATCTAGTAATTTGGCATGCAGGGTATTTTTTTTAGATTGATTGTGATAAGACCCCACTGGGAATATTCATTGGGCTGTAATAACTACAATCATAGTTGTGGAGCATTTTAATGCATGAGTCATGGATGGGCTTGGGAGTGTCCCAAAGTGTCTACTGATGTACATCATAAAATAGAAAAAGAGGAGAAGATGTATTTAAAAGACAGGAGACGGAGAAAAGCAGAATATAGGACCCCTTGCACACGGGGCTACCCAGCTTCAGTGCATCCTTCCTGGCTTTTTAGTGCGCTGGAAGGGATAGGTGCAGCGTCCAGCCCCGCTGCAGGCAACCTATTAAAAGTCTGTGGCTGGACAAAGCTGAACACTCTACCGAGTGGTACCCATGTTTAGAGCCCTGTATGTTAAGAACTTTCCCTCTATATTGGTCCTGGTGACCAATTTCATCTGAGAGAAAGCGACAGGAAATCTAAAATTTCAGGAGAGATAGCAAAAAAAAAAAGTAAAGTAAGAATATAGGTCTGAACCCTTTACTACTCTATCGCAACACTAAAACAAAGTATTGGCTTAAAATACACTTTATTCAATAAAGTAAAAGGTAAGCCCTTTGGCTAAAATATACTGTACATGATAAGAAAACTAGAAACTTCAGCTTTATTGAAGTACAGCAGATTAGAAATTGCGGGTTTGCAAAGTCAGCCCGCTTTATTTAGGTGTTGGACAATTCCACCACCATTGATCTACAAGCAGCAGGGTGACGAACTATAGATAGTCAATTGAAAATGGACCTTATCAAATACACAAGCTAATCAGCAGTTCCAGACACTTCCATCAATCCAAATACTGCATTAAAAGCATTTACAGTTTACAGTCAATTGACCCATTGCACTGGGGAAATAGATGTCCATTTACAAGCTGTCAAGTAATCACAGGTCCTGAGCATACCTAGCTTTTATTGCCGATCACAATCACTCACAGAGGTGCAAACACAGCATTACTTGGTTTTACAGGCCTTTGGAGTCAGGCACAAGGGCTAAATAAGATGGGCTTATTTTATACAAACAATGGAGCCTACCACAATTATTATTAGTGGATAATTTAGGAAGTCTGCATGAATAAATTCCTGATATCGGTAGTCCCCGGGTAACAAGATAGGGTCCATAGGTTTGTTCTTAAGTTGAATTTGTATATAAGTCAGAAAAAAAAATATTTTTACGTTTTTTGGATAGCATAGAGAAGGGTGAACATCCCTGTAACATTTGTTTTGCTGCCTTTGTCCCTGTTCAGAAGATTTCACCACACTTTTTGTCCCCATGACAATTGGATTTTGAACATTTTGGGTTGATATGGAAACAAGGATTGGTGATAAAGCTTCAGTATCCTTTTTCCCAGGATAACAGGAGTGAACTTACCTTCCTAGAGGTAAATTTCCTCTTACTTCCTGTTGTCTCCCTCTGTTTGTAAGTAGGATTCCTTTGTAAGTCGGATGTTTGTAACTCAGGGACTGCCTATATATCAATATGTAGCAACTGTATAGATTTTCAGAAAAGCTCCACTTTTTATCCTTAAAAAGTAGTCCTTGGGCTCCAGTCCGGTAACTCTGTGTAGATGATATAGTCAGTCTGCTGCAGGCAAGATGAAGCATTTCCTCAGTCTCCTACTCCCCATCCCAGTGATCAGACTGCAAAGGAATAATTTGCTTTATTAACAAAACAGAATCTATGAATGGAGGACAGGCAGATTATTTATAAGATCTTTTTAGATCTTTTTTCCATCCCATGAATGGAGGAGCAGCTGGGAAGAAAGGGTGGGCATATTTGGGCTCACTTGACGAGAACATGTGACATCCCCTTTTTTGTATTAACCCCTGCTGCAATGAAGGAGGGTTGGTGAGTCAAAGGCACAAGGGACATATCCGACAGACTGTAAGTTATGTCCCTTGTGCTGATTTTAATTTCAGATACACATAAGCTTTAAACAAGATGGTGCTGTCCTTTGATGAGCAAAGCATGTAAGGGCATTGTCAGAGGGAATAAAGTGATCTCTGTGAGAGATAATGTATACCTATTAGAGCTGCACGATTCTGGCCAAAATGAGAATCACGATTTTTTTGCTTGGAGTAAAGATCACGATTCTCTCACGATTCTCTGTGTAACATCTTTTACATTATAAAAAAAAATTGGGATAACTTTACGGTTTTGTTTTATTTTTTTTATTCATTAAAGTGTATTAATTGCGTTTGAAAGACTGCTGCGCAAATACAGTGTGACATAAAAATTAACAACAATCACCATTTTATTCTGCAGGGTCTCTGCTAAAAAAAAAATATATATATAAATGTTTGGGGGTTCTAACTACTTTTCTAGGAAAAATAAACTGATTTAACTTGCAAGCAACAAGTGTAGGAAAAAGGTTTAGTCTTTAAGAGGTTAAACTTCCTTCCTCTGGCAGAGGGAAAGAAAAGATACAATGTAATCATTTGTGTTTACAGTTCAGTGGGAGACTAATGCTGATAGGCTTTTGCGGGAGGCTATTTTTTTTTTTTTGACAGCTGCTCCCTCACAGCTATGTAAAGAATCGAGCAAGTGTCATGTTAAGATCGTCAGGGGGAGTGAATCGCGATATCGATTCTGTTACGATTAATCGTGCAGCTCTAATACCTATAAGTGTTAATCTGGCTGTACATTAATCCAATTTTCTTGTTCAATTTCCTTTAGATTTAAGGTTCAACTATGTAGGGCAAGGTAAAAACAGAATAATAAAGTCAGCACTCTTTCAGTGAAATTTAAACAGCCGCGTGCAATAAGTGTAGATATAAAGTATACCAGTAAAAAATTATAACAAAAATGCTGCGCTAAAATAATAATAAAGTGTCCACAAAAATGTGACCATAAACTGAATTACCGGTATGTAAAAAAAAAATAAATAAATAAAAACAGTTCATATTGTTTTGGGTGTAAAAAAAGTGCTCTATTTCAGCCTTCACCCAACGTCTGGAAACACCCGTAGTGCCAATCCTTCACCAATGATAAAAATACACACTCACCAGAGGGATATGCTATCTATTACTAGAACAGCTATAAGTGCTTTGTGTAAATGGCATCCAGCATCAACGCTCTCGCTCCACAGATTGACCAGACTGCTCTATTCCACTCCACCAGGGGATAGTACCAGAGTTATCAGCATGGAGTCAACAACCAAAAACAGTATTTTTGCTCATAGTCTAGTATTTTAATATTTCCAAATATACATTAAAAACATCCAGTATAAAAACAAATGTTGCTTTCAAACTTACATAAGTGCCCGCCAAACCTGCAGAAAATGGCGGCATTACCTCTAGCCCTTCACAGTACAGCTCTACGTACGTTTTGCCCAAATAGGAGCTCGAGATTAGGCTGCTGTATTAACTATCCTATGTTATCACAAAGATCTCATTGCGCCCTCACACACAGCAGGAACACCGGAAAACACTCGCAGACATTGGCTGAGAGAGCTGATCAGATGCCGATCGGCAGATGGTTTTTGTGTTGTCCCATCAACATTCGGCCCGTGTAAAATCTGATATTATCTGATGTTAACACATACAGTATACACATGGTACTCAAGTGTTTTAAATGGTACTAGTTGACATCTGTGTGGCATGTGTTAGCCAAAAATGTTAACGTGTATCTATAGCCAAAATCTTTTTTTATTTTGGATGCAGTGAGGAAGGTTTAGAACCCGCCATGTTTTAGTGCAGATCAGGGCCTTGGTTAGAGAGATAATCCCTTACGCACTGTCCTAGAAAAAAAACTTTTTACTAGACAAAAAATGAAAGACTCTCCAACAGTAACACAGACACAATTAAAAATAATTGTTTAAGGTAAATAGGGGAATTTTAGAAACTTTCAGCTTTATACAGTATCTCACAAAAGTGAGTACACCCCTCACATTTTTGAAGAAATGACACTTTGCTACAATGTAAAGTAGTGAGTGTACAGCTTGTACGTAACAGTGTAAATTTTCTGTCCCCTCAAAATAACTCAACACACAGCCATTAATGTGTAAACCGCTGGCAAGAAAAGTGAGTAAAACCCCTAAGTGAAAATGTCCAAATTGGGCCTAATTAGCCATTTTTCCTCCCCGGTATCATGTGCCTTGTTACTGTTACAAGGTCTCAGGTGTGAATGGGAAACTGGTGTGTTAAATTTGGTGTTATCGCTATCACTCTCACATACTGGCCACTGGAAGATCAACATGGCAGCTCATGGCAAAGAACTCTCTGAGGATCTGAAAAAAAAGAATTGTTGCTCTACATAAAGATGGCCTAGGAATCTATAAGAAGATTGCCAAGACCCTAAAAAACTGAGCTGCAGCACAGTGGCCAAGACCATACAGCGGTTTAACAGGACAGGTTCCACTCAGAACAGGCCTAACCATGGTCAACCAAAGCAGTTGAGTGCACATGCTCAGCATCATATCCAGAGGTTGTCTTTGGAAAATAGATGTATGAGTGCCGCCAGCATTGCTGCAGAGGTTGAAAGGGGGGGAAGGGGCGGCAGCCTGTCAGTGCTCAAACCATACGCCGCACACTGCATCAAATTGATCAGCATTGTTGCCGTCCCCGCCGGAAGAAGACAGTGATAATTGCTAGCGGCTATAGCAGCTGATAGCGATAATTGCAAGCGAATCCAGCAGGCTGGTTGTACCCAAGCTGATCGATCGATGGACTTGGTACATCCAGCATACCTATTAACGATTTGAACCGCGTATGGCCGGCCTAAGACCTTTCTAATACCAGCTTTTTTTCTTTAATTTTGGACCAGCTTGGACCATAGAGGACAAGACTTTTTGTCTCATCTTGTGCTAGGACTGCACTGAGCAAGGTTCCCTAACGCAGTCAGCCCTTAGAGTAGTCCAGAACATGACATGAAGGTAAATCCTCTAATAGGATCTCTAACCTGGGAATTGCCCTGATAGATAGCCTCTTCTTTCCTGTTCCAGTAAGGGAAGTGACTGGGAATCTCCCCCACTCAAAAACAAAGAAAAACATTTTGGCTTGAAATACCCTAAATTAACTTAAAGCGGAGTTCCGGCCTCCATCCACTTGCTGTAATGTAGCTGAAAAAGAATTGGATAATTTCAACTGTTTTTTAATTTACTTACCTTGTTATTAAAGAAAACATACTTACCTTCCTTCCTCTTCCTCCTTCTGAGGACGCGCGACCCTCACCGTCTCTTCCTGCTTGCATTGACTCCTGGGAGCCGAACGTCATCGCTCCCAGGAGTCAATGCGCCTGCACCGGCCCTGCTCGTCACTTCCGATGCAGGCACGTTATTTCCTGCTGAACAGCTTCCGGTGCAGGGCATTCTGGGACTCAGACGTCACCGAAGAGGACGCTCTGCCTTCAGCTGCCCACACCTGAGATGGCAGCGCTGGAAAATACATTTTCAAGGCAAGTATTTCTTCTAAAAGGTAAGTGAAACCGGGGACAATTCAGAGGCTAGTGTTGCTGAAATGCACTAGACCTGACTGTCCCGGGGGTATTTTTATCTAAAAAAAAATGTTTGAAGCCGAAACTGCGCTTTAAAGCGGAGTTCCGGGCACCAAAACATTTTTTTCAATGAACATACCCCCGGGACAGTCAGGGCTAGTACATTCCACAATGGTTAGCCTCTGATCTGTCCCGGTTCGCACTTACCTGCAAGAAGAAATACTCACTTATAAAATTTCTTCTACAGCGTTGCCATCTCTGTTGTGGGCAGCTGAAGCCAGCGCTTCCTCTTCTGCGTCCTCTTCCGTGTCTTCTTCTCCCAGAATGCGCCTGCACCGGCCCCTCTTGTCACTTCCGGTGCGGTGCCGCATTCCTACACAGCTTCTGGGCATGCCCAGAAGCTGTTTAGCAGGGAATGCGGCGTCGCACCGGAAGTGACGAGCGGGGCCGGTGCCGTCACATTGATTCCTGGGAGCGATGACGTTCAGCTCCCAGGAATCATTGCAAACCGGAAGTGACAGCGCAGGCCGCGGCCACAGAGGGAGGAAGTGGAAAATAGGTGAGTATTTCTTTCTACAATTACAAGGTAAGTAAAAAAAATAAATAATCCTAACTATCCCATTCCTTTTCAGGTGAAGAAGAGCAAGCGGATGGACACAAAATCGATTAGGTCGATTTTGTGCCCGGAACTCCATTTTAAATTAAATTCCTATTTGTACATTTTTCTTCTATGTACATTTTAAAAAGAATTGTGACGTTACTGCAAATTTTGTGCATGAAAAATCACATTGTGCCAATTTTATGGGCAGTATCGGTGCGACATGTTTTGTATTTCCAGTCGCAACCAACCAGATTACAATTGTTCTTTTACAAAGCAGGTTTGAACATGAAGGAAGAATCTGGTTGACTCAAACCTTTACTGGGAAGTGACAAATAAACCTGACTGGTTGCTCCTTGCCACACAGCTCTTCCTTCAGATCCTTTGATTAAGGAGACCCCATATGATCCTCATGACAACAAGGAAAGACATTCCAGGATGTCTCGGAATATAAAGGACAATCCATATATGGCTATTACAGAGACGAGCTTGCAGAGGAGATTCAACAAATGCATTATACACCAGTGAAGGAATTCAGGATTCACAGTCATATGGAGGCTTACTTAAGCGTTTCAATTTGTCACATCAGATCTGTCACTGTGAAGCTTGCTCTATGCTTTATACCAGTTTAAACAACAGCTGAAAAGGAGCCTATCCGTTTAATGTTTTATCATTTAAATACTGATGCACAAAAGGGTGAGCATAAAACAGGTCACACAGCAATAGC
Organism: Pelophylax lessonae; assembly: GCF_965119305.1. Classification (NCBI taxonomy): domain Eukaryota; kingdom Metazoa; phylum Chordata; class Amphibia; order Anura; family Ranidae; genus Pelophylax; species Pelophylax lessonae. The sequence continues at coordinate 450,935,729 of NC_138772.1, forward strand.
AGATCATCACACACAATGCACAATTAAACCTCCTACGGCTCCCTTCAGGATGATGAGAATTAGTCACTAGGAAAACTTTGTACAGAGTTTTGTCTTCTGTTTTACGGTCTACTGGATATTGGAAAGTAATAAAAAAGGAATACAGGCGGCTGTGCAGCATAAAATATGGGATAACATGTACCTAAATGTTCAAAGAGGTGGGTATCTTATTAATGAATTAATTATGAATGTAATTTTAAATCCCTTAAAGTGTATGTAAACCCCACTAATTACTAACTTCTACTTTCTTCTTTGAGGTCTGTTAAATACTGTTGTATGCATTTTCTAAAATCTGTTGATGTGAAAAAAAACAGCAAAAAAATGCCAGAAGTTAAGTGCTCTCCACTCCGCTCTGCACTTTACTGTGTTAACAGCCCTGCTCTGTTTACTTTGGTGAACTGCAAACCACCTCCCCTTATGTTGTAGAGATGAAGAGAGAGGGAGGATTTTGTAGTCTGAACACACTTCCTGTCCTAGCGTGACATGGTGCTTTTCCAAAGATATAGTACAATGAGTGTGCATTGTCGACCTAGGCCAAGAAGTTTGTTACCGAAAGGATCACCAGGTGAAAATAAAGGAAAAAATTCTGAAGAAGGAATACGCAGTCACCACATCTAAGGACTTGTAAACTGGAAAATATCACATCTTTTTTGCCAAAAAACAAAAACATTATACTCACCTAGGTGGCATCAGATCGATGTTGCATCTGTCCCCTGCTGGCTTTGCAATGAGAGCTGAGTGATCAAACACTGCTGATCACTCAGTTTTCCCCTTTCCACTCTGAGGAGAGAGCTAGGACTGTCAGTCACTGGCTCTGTGCTCTGCCCCTCCAGCACTCACTGGGCTGCGGAGGAGGCGGGAGGGGCTGTCTCAGACTCTGGCATTTCGCTGAGATGAGCCAGATGCCGGTCCAGGCTTCTGGGTAAATCCTGACCATATTGTCGGAATCTTTTCAGAGCCTGGACCAGCTCTCTGATGTCAGCCGACAATGGCCTTTAGCCCGCTGATGGCTGAAAACGGGTCACAGGAGTGCAGAATGAACTACACTTCTGTGATCCATAGAAGAGGTATAGCCCAAAAAGTAAAGCTTGAAAGTGGATCTTGATCTTCCTTGGGAGATGAGCGGCATTAATGTCAGGAGCGCTGGCGAGGGACCCGAGAAGTGGAGGATCTGGGCTGCTCTGTGCAAAATCACTGCACAGGGCAGGTAAGTATAACATGTTTGTTAAGTTTAACCAAATAAAAAAAAACAAACAAAAAAAACCCGAGACTTTAGTATTACTTCTAAAGTCTAAAATATGGCTGTTAGTGTCCATTCACACTAATACAACTTGTCAGACGACGTGGTCCATTGTGTAGTACAGGAACGGTTCTAATAGGAGCGACACAAGTCGCTCCGACTTAGAAAAAGGGTCCTGTACTACTTCGGGGCGACCTGGAGCGACTTGCATAGACATTAATTTTAAGAAGTTTGTGCAAGTCGTGCCGAATTCGCACTGCACGCGACTTCACAGGTCGCCCCCGAAGTCGTGCCGCTTCAGTGTGAATGCGGTCTTACTGTTCAACAAGAGTGATGTGTACTTATTGTAACGACTCAATTTTCAACAATTTACTGTGGGTAAAAAACAAAACATGAATTATGATCTGTCGTAGCAATGCTACAGCACTTTGCACGTTCCTCTTTGGAAAAAAAATAAAAAATCCAACTAAATGCATGAAAAGCATTCGTTTAAAAAAATAATCAAGTAATATTTTAAATCTACTCAGTAAAGGAAAGATCCTGAAACTGGTTTGAACCTCCGGTAATCTCCTTTGAAGCCCCAAGAGAAAGGGAGAGCCAGTGCTAGCAGCCAGTCAGGCTCTGCTGCTGCTAATGAACGTATGGACAGGAGAAATGAGCAAATTAAGGCGTGTTGTTCCTCCATTGTTCAAACAGTAAGGGCCCATTTAGACGAGCAGCTGCCTCTCGCCTATCCTTGTCAGTAGAGAAACCTCCATGCACATTCTGTGCACCAACAGCCGCGGCCAGCAGTGGCACAGCCTGACCTGTACTCTGTGCAAATCAATGAGTGGCACTGCAATGTTTGCATGAAACACACCTCTTAGTGGTTACAGGAGATGAGAGGCTCAGGACGCAGACCATTTGTGTCCAGGGTGGGTGATCCTGGATGTAGCCAATTGTCCAGTTTGTATGTGGCCATAGCAGAGTAGTGCTGCGTCCAGATGCAGAGTTTGCCAGTTTTGAATGGGCTCCAAGTTGGTGCTGTGTCCTTTAAGGTTTTCCGGCTGTGCCTTTATCACAAAACTGACTGCACAGAATTACAAATCCTTTGGTAAGTTTACCAATGCCCACATAGAACTGTATTTAGCTGCTTTCTAGTGTTCAGCTTTAAATAAAGGCAAAAATCAAAGATGGTTTCACAATGTGAGCAGTTCACGTATTCACACGACACTGACAAGTAAGCAGTGAGATAGAAGTCACAGGTTCCGATTATCATACACACACTAAATCCAGCCATGGTAACAAACCTATTTTTAGAGCCGGCTTCAAGTTCCTGCATAGTATGCATATCCACATAGACATAGTACTTTACTGCTCTGTCACCTGGCAGCTCTGTAATCTCATATTATTATTATTAGCTGCATGTCAGAGGGTCCTGGAGTCCATCTAACTTACCCGAATCTGTAAACCCCAATAAATGAAACTGAGTCGCTCACATTGGCTCATCAGTAGCATTGTCTCCTGATCAATCTGGGCACATTCAGAAGGTCCACAGGGTGAATGCAAGTGAGGATAAGGGAAATCTTCCTTTGCACAGTTTCACATACACAGGTGTGAGCAGGAGGGTATGACCATGACACATCCTCTATAGCAGCGATGACAAACCTTGGCAACCCAGATGTTTTGGAACTACATTTCCCATGATGCTCATGCACTCTGCGGTGTAGTTGAGCATCATGGGAAATGAAGTTCTAAAACATCTGGGGTGCCAAGGTTTGCCATCACTGCTCTATAGAAATCAATAGTGAATCACTGATAAAATCACTATTAAAGTATATGCAAACTCAATCGCTAAAATCATATAAGCTTTATAGGGTGATGTGATTTCAAAAGCCATTTCCAATATATTTAAATCTGCAGCTTTCATTGAACTCATAACTGGCGATCCTGCCATGAAGGTCTTTTATTAACCACTTAAGCCCCGGAAGATTTTACCCCCATTCCGACCAGGGGGTATTTTGCGATTCGGCACTGCGTGACTTTAACAGACAATTGAGCGGTCGTGCGACGCTGTACCTAAACGAATTGGGCGTCCTTTTTTTCCCACAAACAGAGCTTTCTTTTGGTGGTATTTGGTCACCTGTGCGATTTTTTGATCACGCGCTATAAACAAAAAAAGAGCGTCAATTTTGCAAAAATAACAATATTTTTCACATTTTTTTATATGAAATTCCCCCCAAAAAAAATGTAAAAATCAAAATTTTTTAACATTTTCAGCCAATTTGTTTTATGCTACCTATGTTTGGTAAAAAAAAATCGCAAAAAGCGTATTTTGATTGGTTTGCGCAAAAGTTATCGCGTTTACTAACAAAGGGAAAGATTTTTGTCATTTTTGTTGTTTTTTTTTTTAACGCGTAATGGCGGCGATCTGCTATTTTTTTTGCGGTACTGCGACATTGCGGCGGACAGATCGGACCCTTGACTGACATTTTTGACACTTTTGGGGTTACCAGTGACATTTCTACAGTAATCAGTGCTATATATATGCACTGTTACTGTAAAAATACACTGGTAGTGAAGGGGTTAACTTTATTTGGGAGGGAGGGGCTGTGTGTGCCCCTAGGGGCGTGCTTTCTACTGTGATTGGCTGTGGCTTCAGCTGTAAGGACACTGATCAACGGATCTACATAGTAGATCCATGTGATCAGTGTCTTTGCAGCGAGGAGAATGACAGGCAGCTTGTTTACACAAGCTGCCTGACATTCTCCCTCTCCCCCGCCGATCGCCGAGTGGCCGGCGGACATCGGGTCCGCTGGTCACGCGCGCGGGGGGTCCGTGACCACGCGGGAGCGGGGGCGCGCGCTCGCTCCCTAGACCCTCACAAGCAAGCAACGTAGCCCTACGTTAGTTTGCCTGTGAGGGGCTGACCGCCGACGTAGATAGTCGTGCGGCGGTCGGCAAGTGGTTAAAGTGGTTGTAAACCCACCTTTATAACTTTTACCTATCGGTAAGCCTTTAATAAGGCTTACCTATAGATACTATAAATATCTCCTAAACTTGCACCGGAGATATTTACATTGCATGCGCAGGAGTGACATCACGTGGCTCCTGGCCAGTAGCATAGCCGGAGTCCGCAGACCAGGAAGGAAGATGGCTGAAAATGGATGCGGCCTCCAGTAGGGACGACGAGGGCTTTGTTTGGAGGTAAGTGTCACATAATGTGCTAGTATGTGATGCATACTAGCACAGTATGCTTTTACTTTTCAGGGGAACAAAAAAAAAAAAAAAACACACTGGGTTCATTTCCTCTTTAAAGCGGAGTTCCGGCCTCAAAATCGATAAAATCTTTATCATTTTTCTTTTTTTTTGATAACTTACCTTATTATAGAAGAAAATATACTAACCTTCCTTCCACTTCCTCCCTCTGCGGCCGCGGCCCACGCCGTCACTTCCGGTTTGCAGTGCTTCATGGGAGCTGAACGTCATCGCTCCCAGGAATCAATGCGCCTGCACCAGCCCCGCTCGTCACTTCCGATGCAGGCATGGCATTCACTGCTAAACAGCTTCTGGGCATGCCCAGAAGCTGTGCAGGGATGCCGCACCTGCACCGGAAGTGACGAGCTGCAGCTTCAGCTGCCCACACCTGAGATGGCAGCGCTGGAGAAATTTTCAAGGTAAGTATTTCTTCTTACAGGTAAGTGCGACCCAGGACAGTTCAGAGGCTATCCATTATGGAATGTACTAGTCCTGACTGTCCCGGGGGTATTTTTAGCTCAAATTGACCCCCGAGGCCAGAACTCCGCTTTAAGCGCATACTTTTGGTGATAACACTGTTTCTCGCTCTCAATTCTGCTCTTGTGTTATCACTCTGGGCTTCCAATCGGGAATACCATTGGCTGTTTCAGCAAACTTTACACCAGAATAGTACACTATTGTCACTCTCAGGAAACCCACCCTAAGAAATGTCATGCAGCCATTGCTGGAGTGCATGCACCTAGGCAAGAAGGGACAGCAAAGATGCCGCAGTCGAACTGAAGCACTGATATGCAACAAAAAAATATTTTAATAAAGGTGTCAGTTGCTTATTATACACTGTGGGACATTTATTAAAGCAGTAGTCTATCAATGAATGTGTGATTTGTATGCAAAATCTTGCCATGAATCTTTGGGTATATTTTGTGACCAAAGCGACAGTTTTAGTTTTTCATCTAAGTCCAGTCAATTTCTAGTGAAATGCGACCTAAGAACTATCACAAAAATTAGAAGTGCTAAAGCGGAGTTCCACCCAAAAGTGGAACTTCCGCTTTAGGGAGTCCTGACCCCCCGACATGCCACATTTGGCATGTCATTTTTTGGGGGGGGGAGCGGGTACCTAGTTTTGACAGGTACCCGCTCCCACTTCTGCTCGGAGCGCCGCGGCGCCCTGAGCGGAAGTTCTCCTCTCCCCCTCCCTCCCTGCAATCTTCTGGGACACGTCAGAGGTCCCAGAAGATTGCCGGCCAATCACGGCGCGCAGCGCGACTCGCGCATGCGCAGTGGGTACCCGGCTGTGAAGCCGCAAACTGTAACAGCCGGGTGCCCACAGCAGTGATGCCGGCGCCGAGGGAGAGGATCGAGGCTTCCGGCGGCCGCATCGCTGGACCGTTGGACAGGTGAGTAAATGGCTGGAACTCCGCTTAAGGAGCACTTCCTAAATACTGAAAATTATAGGACAGATTTAATATTATTACAAACAGTGTTTTAGCAAATTAAAGGCCATGCAGTTACATCCACTTTAAAGTGGTTTTAAAGTCCAAGAGTGTTTTTATTCTTTTTACCTTAATGCATTCACTGCAATAAAGTAAAAAACACCCTACCCCTGCTGTCGGTCAAATCCTGTGAGGAGGGAGCTGGGGTGTGGCTGGGCTTTGTGTGTCTATGGATGCACGCAGTCCAGATCGGGAGCATGCCTGCACGCATGTCCCCCATAGCACACAGCTTGCTATGGGGGCACACGCAGGAAAGTGGGGGCAGAGAGTGCCAACGGGGGACTCCAGAAGAGAAGGTGAGGGATTGCTCTGTGCAACACTAATGCAACGAGCAGGTAAGTATAACACCTTTTTTATTTTTATTTTAAAAAAAAAAGAGGCTTTACATCCACTTTAATATCTACTTTTCACAGTTTCTGTTTCAAGATGGTTAAAGGACAGCTTAAGACCAACAACCATAACTTTTGTTGTATTATATATGCATGTTAATTGCAAACGTTACTGAGACCTGGATTTGATTTTGAAAAATTGAAAACTGAGATGTGCAGCAAATGTGATTTATAATGACACCAAATGATCTGATGTGTATTTGACAGCCAATGAGTTTCAAACTGATATTCCCCACCTAATATACAGTATATATTAGATTAAATACCGTAGATATACTCTGTTCTCACTCTTACTCTGGTCTCTTAGTACTTGCATTTTTTTGTGCAGTTTAATGCACCTGAGGCTGTATATGTGTGAAAATTCAATATGACAGTTTTGGAAAATGTTTGCACAATTTATAAATACATTTATTGGCACTTTGTGGCTTCTATCTCAACTCTCCAATGCCTAGCTCAGTGTTTCTCAACTCCCATCCTCAGGGCACACTAACAGGCCAGGTTTGCAAAAAAACCGAAATACATCACAGTTGATATCATTTGCTGCTCAGTGATTGCAGTATTCTCGTTTGCATCTCCCCAAGGTAATACCTAAAGCAGAGTTCCAGCCTAAAATACCTTTTTTAACCACTCGCCGACCGCCGCAAGACCATTTACTGCGCTCGCCCATGAGCCTCTAGGGGGCGAGTGCACGCCGCCGGAGGCGCGCTCTCACCCCCGCTCGGTCACTAACATCCCCGCGCGAGTGACCGGCGGCTCCGATGTCTGCCGGCCACTCGCGATCTCCCGTTGGAGAGGGAGAAAGGCAGGCGGCTAATGTAAACAAAGGCGCCTGTCATTCTCCCTGGTGTAACTGCAGAGACTATACGATCCTGTTATGTAGGATCGTATGTCTCTGTGGTTACATCACAAGCCACACCCCCCCCCCATAGTTAGAATCACGCCCCTAGGGATACATTTAACCCACTGATCACCAATAAAGTTAACCCCTTCCCTGCCAGTGTCATTTTTACAGTAACAGTGCATATTTATAGCACTGATTACTGTAGTAATGTAACTGGTACCCCCAAAAGTGTCAAAAATGCCAGTCAAGTGTCCGCCGCAATGTCGCAGTCCCACAAAATATCTCAGATCGCCGCCATTACTAGTTAAAAAAAAAAACAATAAAAATGTCATAAATCTTTCCCGTAGTTAGTAAACGCAATAACTTTTGTGCAAACCAATCAAAATACGCTTATTGTGATTTTTTTCACCAAAAATATGTAGCAGAAAACAAATTGGCCTAAAATGTTAAAAAATTTAGATTTTTACATTTTTTTGGTGGAATTTCATATAAAAAAAATAGGGAAAATATTGTTATTTTTTCAAAATTGTCGCTCTTTTTTTTTTTGTTTATAGCGTAAAAAGTAAAAATCGCACAGGTGATCAAATACCACCAAAAGAAAGCTCTGTTTGTGGGAAAAAAAGGACATCAATTTCATTTGGGTACAGCGTCGCACGACTGCGCAACTGTCTGTTAAAGTCACGCAGTGCCGAATCGCAAAATAGGCCCTGGTCTTTGAGCAGCCAAATCCTCCGGGGCTTAAGTGGTTAACTAAAAATACCCCTATAATACTAATCCATCGCCCCTTACAGAACTGCTATTCTCATACTTACAAGGTGTATAGTAGTGGATTTTAGTCAAAATCTTACTTTAAAAAACGCTGTCTGAGCGCGGCCATCTTGGATGTGGGCATCTGAAGCTGCAGTGAAATCTACTGTGTCCTTCTTCCTGATTCCAGGGAGTGTTCTGGGAGTTCTTCCTGATTCCAGCCTCCTGGGAGTGATGACAAACAGCTCCCAGGATGCAATGCAAAGGCGGAAGTGATGTCGGTGGCCGCGGTCACAGAGGGGGGAGAAGGAGGAAGTACAATCAAAAATACCCTGAAAATAAGGTAAGGGACCCCCAAAAAAAATTGAAAATGCCCAATTGTTGATCAGCATAGCGAGCACTCCAGGAATCACTAAATCACAGACACACTGGCCTAGCTAATGCAACAAATATAGCCATCTTTAGAGTTTAGGGTTCTTTAAAAAAAGTTGCATTTACTTTGTCTGGTAAGGGTCACTGCACTGTTCCTCTTTGCAATGAAGAACAGTAAACAGAACCTTTGTTTAGAAAGTTTGGAGACCCCTGGATTAGAAGCTCTATTAGGTCTCTTTGTCTTCATAACGATCACTGAGTGGCAGATCAAAAAATGTACCATACCTTAGTAGGACCGTATGCTTCATTTGTGAGGTTATGGCAAATAAAGCTACTGAACCACTGTTCAGAGATTTTCCAGAATGCAGAAAGATATGTATTTATAACCAGCAATGAGTGCATGGCCAGTCACTAACATCTACAACATAGGTATCAATGACTAGATGGCATTTTGATCAGGGCTGACCACAGTGAAATATTGAAAGCCAGTTTCTGATTGATTACTGAGGATTTCTTTAATCAGTGATAAAATAGTCACCGTGACACAAGTCGCTCCGACTTAGAAAAAGGTTCCTGTACTACTTCGGGCGACCTGGAGCGACTTGCATAGACATTCATTTTATAAAGTCCGTGCAAGTCGCGCTGCTCGCGACTTCACAGGTCGCCCCCAAAGTCGTGCCGCTGCAGTGTGAATGCGGTGTTAAGGTCAACACAGAGGACAAGGGGGCACTCTTTACACCTAGGAGGAAAACAGATTTCGTCTCCAAATACGGAAAGGTTTCTTCACCGTAAGAGCTGTGAAAATGTGGAATAGACTCCCTCCAGAGGTGGTTCTGGCTAGCTCACTAGATTGCTTTAAAAAAGGCCTGGATTCTTTCCTGGGTGTACATAATATAAATGGGTACTAATATTTATAGGTAAAGTTAATCCAGGGAATATCCAATTGCCTCTCGGGGGATTGGGAAGGATTTTTTCCCCCGCTGTAGCAAATTGGATCATGCTTTACTGGGGTTTTTTCGCCTTCCTCTGGATCAACTGCGGATATAGGATTGTGTGGGATTGTATGGTTGGGTTTTCTTTACTGTTTTTTTTTTTTTATTGGTTGAGCCAGATGGACTTGTGTCTTTTTTCAACCTGACTAACTATGTAACTATGTAACTGAATACATAAATCATAAAACTGCTGGATTTTATTAGAGTTCCGAGCACAGTCTAAATCTACCCAACATAAACCAGGACCTGCTGTGGGGATGCACAATGCCCTAAAAGGTCTTACTGTACTCTTTTCTAAATCACAGAATAGATCTGCATTCCAACCGTTTGTAGAAATACTACAGGAAAATTATCAAAGTGGAACTACTGTATACCTAATATTACACTACAGCCTTAGCCTGTTCTCTTTCAGCCCCTATCTTGTGATTCATCAAATACTTTGACCTAACAAACGTGGGGCTTGCTGAGATCTGTACTGATCATAGAGATCTCTGTAAAGAGCTACTCATTTAATAAAACTTTCTAGCATCCCTAATGGCAGGGTCATGTAGATCTTTAAATTACCTCTTTAAAAATACCTCTATTTAGGAAAGTTGTGCTGTGGATAAAAAGGAGGCAGACAGATTTTTGATGTTAGTTGCCCAGATTGGGGGCATTCAATATGTATGCTTTAAACGCTCTAAAGTTGGCTCATGGGTGTGTCCTTTATTATCCAAGCCCTATAGTCAAGATACCAGGGCTGAAACTATTGCAATGAGAGGTGTAGAGGGGCATGGCACAGCACTGACCTCACAGCAGGAAGTAGCGTATTTAGAGCCCCCGTCTTGGGAAATCCCTAAAAGCAAAGCAATCTAAACAAAGGCATGTGTAGGCTTGTGCCTGAACCTGATTTTTATGCCAAAGATCAGTTTATTTAATGTTCAGTGAGAACAGTTTCGCTTTAAATAAAATTTAATAGAAACTGGTTTTAGTTTGTGAAGATGTAAGGGGTTAATTATGACAAAATTAGTTGATCTCCTTCCAAAAGCCCAAAAATAATCCATTATCTGTACCAGACCTGCTTTTCGATTACACAGGATCCATACTTGTCCATGCCCATCCCCTCTATTGCATCATCATGAATGAGGACAAGGACAGGATTCAAAGCAGAAGTTTTCACAGAGAAAAAGTCTTTGTTTTTGCAGTTAAGTGTCAAATCATGCTTAGTAAGCTCCTTTAGTGGTAAATTAAAGAGGATTTCAGCCTCAGCTCCCCCATTTTTTTTTATTTTTTTTTTAATATACCTCCACTTACCGTGAGGCAATGGGGTTGATTTGCTAAAACTGGGGAGTGCAAAATCAGGTGCAGTTCCGCATAGAAACCAATCAGCTTCCAGGTTAAGCTTAATTGAACAAACTGAAGTTACAAGCTGATTGGCTGCTATGCACAGCCGCACCAGATTTTGCAGTCTCCAGTTTCAGTAAATCAACCTCAATGTCTGCACAATTCAGCCACTCACCCAGCCACCAGATACAGCGTTGTGCTGTTGACATCATTCTGTCAACAGACACTGCTAGGTCCTGCGCCACCATCTTACTTCTGATATCAAGAGGCCCACCAGCTCGTCCGGGTTCAGGCAAATGTGCAAGAAGGGGGGGCACGATTTGTAAAAAAAAAAAAAAAAAGAAAGAAAAAAGGAAAACACTGCCCTATTGCTATAGAGGAGGGGTTGAGAGGAGGGAAGTAAACACAGAGGGTGAAGATTTGCATTAATGTCATTGTAAAGTCTCGTTTTTTTTTAAATAACAAACATTTTATACCTTCCTCCTCTGTGTAGTGGTTTTGTACAGAGCAGCCGAGATCCTCCTTTTCTTGGGTCCATCCTTCCTGCTCCTGGCACCTCCCTCCTATCCAGTGCCCCCATGGCATGTAGCTTGCTATGGGGGCACCCGAGCCGAGCTGTAGCTCTGTGTGTAAATTCGGCCCCACCCCCTCTCTCTCCCGATTGGCTCACTGACTTTGATTGAAAGCCAATGGCGCCGCTGTTCTATCTTAGCCAATCGGGAGGGAGAGTCCCGAACGGCCGAGGGACTCATGGATATTGCTGGACAGAGAGGGGGCACAGGTAAGTATTAGGAGGGCTGAGGGGTGGCTGCTACACACAGAAGGATTTTTTTTTCCTGATGCCTTTACAACTCCTTTAAGGCCTATGTTTAGAAAAAAAAAAAAAATAAATGTGATGTGTTCCTTCCGCTGCTGGCTCCTGCTTTAGTTGGAATCTTTCTCCTTTAATCTCCCCCCTACCCCCACCACGGAGGACCTGTGATAGGCCCTCATTAAGGGTGCCTACTATGCCCACCCTTTCCTTCCCCATCATCCATTCATAGGGGGGGGGGCATAGTTGGGGACTCTTTAAGTGCCTGTCACAGCTCCTTCAACACAATTAACTACATTGTCTTATTTATCTCAGTCTTTTGGCTCGATCCACGTAGTCTTGGGCCTGCACCTGATTTTTTGCCAAAGGTCAATTTATTCAATGTTCACTGAGAACAGCTACACTATGCAGCCTTGCAGCATTTGGCTGGATCCAAGTCCTCATATTTTGTTTTTGTAAACTTAGTAAGCTTACCCATTTATGCATTTAGCTAAATGGAAAAAAAATTAAGATATTAGCAAATGGATGTGCTGCCAAATTCAAGTATTTTAAAGGCTTGCTTGCAGCATTTTTTCTTTTCATAAATTACTTTTTATTCATTTGAATTGTGCTTTTAAACATGTTAGCAAATTTGACTTTGGTAGTCAATTTCCTAGCAGAGTCCCCTCCCTCCTTGCACGCCATAGCCTTCTCCTCTTCAGTGAGTGTAAATTACTTTCTTTGCTGGCCCAGCTAATCTTTCCTTCTCTTCACCTCCCGACATACCCTTTTATGTAGCTGCTGGGACAGGAACGAAGAGGAATGCTATAAAGTGTCACTTGAGTAACAGTTCCGAGTCTGTTTGAGTTGCTGACATCATATCCAAGATGGGGGCATGCAACAGCAGTCAAAGTGCTTTTGGATTTCTACACAAATGAATGCTTTTACAGGTACATAATGTGCATAAAATATGTTAAATGCAATTACAGTTTTATGGGAAGATTGTTGAAATGAATGGTAAGGCTACAGGACTAAAGTAAAGAGAGAGAAATAAAAAGCACAAATATTACCACAGTCTACCCACCTGGAGGCTGCTATCTCAACTTTTGTCCTTGCTACAGCCGCTGCTCTTTGAGCTCCTTCAATGGCCCGATCTACTTTTTCTTTTGTTTTGGTGTTCTTTATCGGGATAAGCTGTTTTCTTATTCCACGCACTAAAACATTGTTTTTATACTTTCCCTCTTCCTTTGTGCCATCAGGGAATATGGTACATCCATATCCATGCCTCCTGTTATTCAGCCATTCGCCCTCATACTTCATTCCATTTGAGCGCTCACTTACTCCAAATCCAGTGCGTTTGTCATTCTTCCATTCCCCCATGTAGGTTTCTGTGGTGGTGGCATCTACATGATCTTCTATGGGACAGTAATCAGAGTCTACATCTCCAAAGCTAATTGTAGAATTTGCATCACTGGAGCTTATTCTACTCATAGCTGCATCGCTTCTGACAGAGCTACGCTTGCTAGATATAGAGATCTTGGACTCAGACTTTCGTAGCTTTATGCTACCCAACAGTGATCCTCTTCGGAACAAACCTTTCTTTTTGCTGGTCATGAGCTCGGAGTCACTGTGAAAATTCAACACAAATCCTCCGCGAGTCCCTGCAGGACTATCCGCTCCAATGTCATGGAGCACTGTGCCATTACTCTGTTCACTGCGTAGTGAAGACAGAGAGGTGCGAAGAGGTGAACGGATCACTGTAGCCATGCCATAGGGAACACTCTGCCGGACACCATATCCATGTCTCATACCTCCCATCCACTGCCCTTGGTAGGTACCTACAAAGTAAAGAATATCAAGGTCAACAGAATGTCAAAAGGAAAAAAATGCAAAAACTAAATTTCATAAATTATTGTAGAATTGTTGCAAACATTGTAAAATAATTCAAAAACACTTTGCTCTTGTGTTGTATATGTCATCCTAAGTGTGATACTTCCTTGGGTAGTCCAATCATTTCTAAATACTGCATACTAAACTGGCCATAAGTCCAAAGAAGACTCAGACAAGAAGCTCTTCTTTTAGCACACAGTTTTTGTGATGCTTTGCTTTCAACAGTTTACATACACTGACTTCACAAATGAGGGCACCTGGTGTGAATCATTCAGTTTTTTTAATTTCTTCACTAATATTCTGGAACAGCAAATGTATGGTTCAGCATTGGAAACTTAGCACCCGTGTGGCAAATATTTTAACACAGTTAGGTTAAGGTTAGGAGATGGATGGGACTGTAGACCACATTCTCCCATCCTAAATAGGCCTGATACCATAATTAAGATAAATAAAACAAGGCATGCAGTATTTTGGCAAAAAAAGGCAGCGGCACACTTTATTGGTTTTATCCATATTCAAAACTCAAACAAACATTTGAAAGTGATTCAAAATAATCTCATTATAAATAACCATATGAAATGTAATTGCTCAGTTGTTAGAACTCGAGCAACAGCAATTTGAATATAACAAATAAAAATACAATGTCCCCCCTAGAATGCTAGGGTGACCCTACCACCCAAAGGTGCTCGCGACAAAAGGGGAGGGGGGCGGGGAACTTCTTCTTTACTCTTCAGCTGCAAAAGGAAGTACTCTAGACCATCGCAGGCTTTTATAGACTTACCCCTGAGATCCAGAAACTTCCCCTTTCCCATTGGCTATTCCTTGCCCCAGCACTAGTGGGCAATTTAACCACATAATTACCCAAATCCCCTGAGACTAATGCTGCTAAAACTCCAGATACTAGCATGGGTGGTCACAATCCCATGAAAGTGGGTGTTTACTGCTCCCCCTTTTTTATTAGATTAGTTATATTTTAGCCTAAAGTAACTGTCAGGGGGGAAAAAAAAAACATCAACCCAAAATATAGGAGACTTCATACATACTTGGTTTGGTACCTTTTTTCGCTCTGCTGCAGAGCTACACTGCCTCCAAAGGCCTTCATTTCCTAAATACTTAATAGTCTGCCAGTTGCCTGTGTCCCCAACCTTGTTCTATGGTTCCTACAGGGCACAGCACTGATGTAGAGGTAAGCATCAGGAACCATGGAGCATGGTGGGGAAGCAGGCATCAAACACACCAGGAGGTGCAAACAGATACAACAGACTGTAGCACTAACGAACTGATGAATAAATGCAGAGGGTTTCAAAAACAGTCAATAGTAAAAATCAATCATAAAGACCATGAAACAGTCAAAGGGAAGATGAAGGCACATAGGATGGGATAATGACAGTGTTCGTATCATCAGTCACACATCGGACACAGCTTCCCCAAAGCAATCTTGGGAATAACCATTCTCTGAACAGAGACGACAAAAGACCGCGCACATATTGGTGTGATCATTACAATTCACTTTATTGGGAATAAAAAAAGCACAAGGTTCAACAGGAATACAGACAACACATTTCAGGGCAAATTAGCCCCTTACTTAAGCCTGGAAGCTTGAGAAATTGGCTATTTTGCTTAGAAAAGCATGGGAGGCTTAAAAAATTGGCTATTTTACCCATAAATGCATTGCCTGTATTCCTGTTGATCTTTGTCCTAGGTCTTTGCGCACATGCTTCGGTCAGCGCTCTGTACTCATTGCATTGCCGCCTGCTTGTCATTTTCGGGTCCCAGCTGGGTTTACATTATAAAGCTGTGAGTGCATCTTGATTCTCCTCTTCACCTACCCTGGTGGCGCACAAAAAACGGTACATCCCTTAGTAAAATCAGCACACATTACACGTAGTAAACGTTGTTACCCACATATTTAACTCTTTGATTGCCCCAGATGTTAACCCCTTCTCAGCCAGTGTCATTTGTACAGGGTCAGTGTATATTGTTAGCAATGATCCCTGTATTAGTGTCACTGGAGATGTCAGTGGCAGTTTTTCAGTTCCCACAAACTGTCAGTGTCAGATTGCCCGCTGTCCCGCTATAAGTCGCTGATCGCCGCCATTACTAGCATACGCTTATTGGGATTTTTTTTACCAAAGACATGTAGCAGAATACATTTTGGCCTAAATGTATGAAGAAATTCGATTTTTCATTTTCTTTTTACTGGTTATGTTTTATAGCAGAAAGTAAAAAATAACTGAATTTTTGTCTTATCGTAAAATCCTTTTCTCTGAGGTTCACTGACGGACACAGCTCCATGTCTTCTTAGACCCTTGGGCTTATGCTGCTTTCTCTTCAGGGGTAGGACTAAGCGGATAAAATTTTGGCTACGCCCCTTAGGCAGTCACAGGGGGTCTACCATCACTTCCTGCTATATAGGACTTCAGTTTGTAACAAGCAGCGTCAGAAGAATACATAACTCAACCCAACAGAGGGACAGGTGCTGTGTCCGTCAGTGAACCTCAGAGAAAAGGATTTTACGGTAAGACAAAAATCCAGTTTTCTCTTTCGTTCACTGACAGACACAGCTTCATATCCTTTTAGACCCTTGGGATGTCCCAAAGCAGTATCAACATGAGGGGTGGGAAAAACACAGCAATACGTATAATCCCCAACACGGCTAAACATAGACAACCAGGTAAAACAGGAGCTCAACCAGGAACAACTGGAGCTCACCACCAGGAAAAAAATACACCCTCAAGAGGCAGGAGCCTCTACAACCGCAGCCTGCCAAACTGTGCGGCCAAAAGCAGCATTCAAAGATGCAAGTACATCCACCTTAGCTGCCTTGCACATCTGAACCACTGACGCCTGATGACGGAAGGCCCAGGAAGCACTAAGCGCCCTCATAGAATGCGCCTTGACAGGGAAAGGAGGAACCTGACCCTTAATAGAATAGGCCTGCATCACCATCTGCCTGATCCATCTGGAAATGGTCGCAGCAGATGCGGCCTACGCCTTATGAGATCCATCCATAAGAAGAAACAAAGAATCGGATTTCTGAATCGACTCAGTCGCCACCAGGTACTGTAGTTCACACAGGAACAGATTATTATTTTCTGTTCCTGTGTGAACTACAAAGAGAAAATAAAAAATTCAATTTAAAAAGGAAAAAATGCCAGGACCACAAATCCCAGCAGGGAGCCAGGTTCTTACTCCTGACTAGGCAGAAAAAACTGAAGTCCTATAGCAGGAAGTGATGTTCTACCCCCTGGGGCTGCCTCAGGGGCGTAGCCAAAATTGTTTCTAACTAGTCCTACTCCTGAAGAGAGAGCAGCATGAGCCCCAAGGGTCTAAGAAGACACTGAGCTGTGTACGTCAGTGAACGAAAGAGAAATTGGGTTTTTCTTTTTCAAACTTTATGCTTTTTTTAATTTATAGCGCAAAAAATAAACACCCCAATGGTCATCAAATACCAACAAACAAAAGCTCTATTTTAAGAAAAAAAATATATAAAGTTTTGTTTGTGTACAGCACTGCATGATTAAATTAGTGCAGTGCTCAATAGCAAAAAATGGCCTGGTCATGAAGGGGATAAAACCTTCTGGAGCTTAAAGCGGAGTTCTGGCCTTAAATACCTTTTTTAACTAAAAACACCCCTATAATACTAATCCATTGCCCTTTACAGAACCGCTATTCTCATACTTACAAGGTGTACAGTATTGGATTTTAGTTAAAATCTTACTTTTAAAAACGCTGTCTGGGCACGGCCATCTTGGATGTGGGCATCTGAAGCCGCAGTGTAATCTGCTATGTCCTTCTTCCTGATTCCAGGGAGTGTTCTGGGAGTATTTCTTGATTCCAGCCTCCTGGGAGTGATGACAAACAGCTCCCAGGATGCAATGCAAAGGCGGAAGTGATGTTAGTGGCAGTGGCCACAGAGGGGGAAGTAGGAGGAAGTAGAATCAAAAATGCCCTGAAAATAAGGAAAGGGACCCCCGAAAAAAATTTAAAATGTCCAATTGTTGATAAGCACAGCGAGCACTCAAGGAATCACTAAAGTTGCAAAATAGGCCGGAACTCCACTTTAAGTGGTTAAAATAAAACAAACTTTGCAAAGCATGTGTTTCATAGAATTCATAGTCCGTACTTCCATTTATTACTTTATATCTTTGGTAATTCCCATCAAGTGCAGAACGCACATTTTTTTAGTCTTTTCCAGTAATGAAGCTGATAGTTTTTATCCAGGTGTCCTGCGTAAAACCAAAGTTTGAGCATTGTTATTTATGTTTTTTCTGGTCTCTGTGGTCTCCTGACATCTAGCCATATGTGAAGTGATAAAGCTAAAGTGTAGGTTATGTAAATATTACACGCACATAATGTGCACACTTTTTCAGATGTTGAGATCCTCAGCAGAAATCTGCACTTCCCTTTACACATCCAGAAGTCCCTCACATCCTGGACAGCATGGTTCTCCACAAGCCATTTTCCTGTTTATCTGCTCATCCATCTCCATTTCTTAAAACATGTCTTATCACATGTAAGAGAAACTTCCTTTGTTCAACTCCTAGCCATTCAAGAATGACTCGCACGTGTTTCCACATCAAAACATCCGACCAACAAATCTACTCACTTCTCAAACTACTCTCCTCAGCATTTCAGACGGTCCTGTCTTGTTTATGCACAAAACTAACACGCGACTACTCTTATGGGCCATACACACTATAAGATTTTCTGAAGACTTTTTCCTTTAGATTTACCAAAACCATATAATATGAGGTCAAACCTAAACACTTTCAATTTGTATGCAATCTGGCAGGCCCTTGCACTACATAGAAAAGGTAAATCTGAAGGAAAAAGTCTTCAGAAAATCTTATAGTGTGTATGGCCCTTTAGTGTTTACAAGAGCTATGAGCTCCAACTGTGTGGAGGAGGAAAAGAAATTCCTTTTTTATACAATTTTATCAGAGAATACAGAGATATACTGTAAATTGCACAGCCTACACTGAGATTATAAGATGTGCGTTAGTCCCTGAACACCACATGTCAGGTGTAGGTGTCCTTGTTCCTGCCTAGTGTGGGACAGAAATAGTATAAAGAACTGAATGACTCAACTCCCAGCATTCAAAGGGAGATTCGGTGCTTTCATTTTGGGGATTCCAATATTTGGCGTGTATGGCAGCTAAATGCTCACCACACAACCAAAACCATTATAGTTTTATGTTGGCCCAACCAAATGTTTGTCTCTATTACACAATTTGAGCATTTTTTTTTTTTTATTTGTTGCAATGATGTCACATCAATGCATAACGTTAACCACTTCAGCCCCGGAAGGTTTTACCCCCTTCCTGACCAGGCCCTATTTTGCTATTCGGCCAATTGCGCGGTCGTGCGATGCTATACCCAAATTAAATTTACGTCCTTTTTTCCCCACAAATAGAGCTTTCTTTTGGTGATCACCTGTGCGATTTTTATTTTTTGCGCTATAAACAAAAAAAGAGCGACAATTGTGAAAAAAAAATTCACATTCTGCTATAGGACATTCCCCCCCAAAAAAATTAAAAATCAAAATTTTTTAACATTTAAGGCCAATTAATTTTCTGCTACATATTTTTGGTAAAAAAAAATCGCAATAAGTGTATTTTGATTGGTTTGCGCAAAAGTTATCGCGTCTACTAACTACGGGAAAGATTTATGTCATTTTTATTGTTTTTTTTTCTTTTTTACTAGTAATGGCGGCGATCTGCGATTTTTTACATGACTGCGACGGACAGATCGGAACCCTGACTGACATTTTTGGGGTGACCAGTGACATTACTACAGTAATCAGTGCTAAAAATATGCACTGTTACTGTAATAATGACACTGGCAGGGAAGGGGTTAACCCTGGGGGTGATCAAAGGGGTTAATGCATGCCTATATGCTTACTGTGTGTGTGTGTGGGGGGGGGGGGTTCTGTGACAGGCACAGACAGATCGCAGTTTCAGCTGATCTGTCCCTGCCTGTCTCACAGAAGATCCGCCTGCTTTGTTTACATAAGCAGACGGGTCTTCTCTCTGTTTTCCGGACGATCACGGGAGAAAGGCGGCAATCACCGTCTCTCCTCCCATGGCCCGCCTCCCGCTGTGTCTAAACACAGTAGTACTACGTGACTAGACGCAGCCGAGCCGCTCTGCCGCAGTAATATTACTGTGGGCGGTCGGCAAGCGGTTAAAGGAGTTGTAAAGTCTCATGGTTTTTCACCTTCATGCTTTCTATGCATTAAGGTGAAAACCTTCTGTGTACCAGCTGCCCTCCAGAACCCCCCCCCTTTTTTTCTTACCTGAACCCGATTGTTCCAGCGATGAGCATGAGCCCAGCCACTGTTCTCGGGTCCTCATTGGATAGATTGATAGCAGCAGGAGCCATTGGCTCCTGCTGCTGTCAATCAAATGCAGTGACACGGGAGCTGGGGGCTGGGGGCCGAGTCCTGCTGTCTGTGTCAATGGACGCAGCAGGGGGACTTTTGAGAGCGCGCCCGCAGCACGGGAGCTGGGGGCCGAGTCCTGCTGTCTGTGTCAATGGACGCAGCAGGGGGACTTTTGAGAGCGCGCCCGCGGCTTTCCATGGGGGCACCCGATGAAAGAGGAGGAGCCAGGAGTGCCGCCGGGGCACCCCAGAAGAGGAGGATCGGGGCTGCTCTGTGCAAAACCCTTGCACAGAGCAGGTAAGTATAACTTGTTTTTTATTAAACAAAAAAATTAGACCTCGTTCACATGGACATACTACAGCGTACGCCCCTGTGAGGGCTGTGTTTACCAGCACAGAGATACACACAGCTGCTGCTCCAACTTTGACATGGGTGTGTATGCATGGCTCTGAATAAACATTGCCTGCGTTGGGGGGCTGTGCACCCACACCCATGTCAAATTGGGAGCAATGACTGTATTTGAGCACCTTCTGCATCCCAAGTGACAGGAATATGACTGCCTGCATTGGAACACCTGTGCATCCCTGTGCAGGTAAACACGGCCCCGGCTTGTTTGTTTCCCATAGTATGTCCGTGTGAATGAGGTGAGGTGGAAGAAGGAATCCCCCCCCCGAGAGTCCTGCTGTCAGAATACACTGATCAGTGGCTGCAGCCAGATGATAAAGATATTTTCCAACAAGACTGTTAGACAATCTAACAATTGATTTCTTTAGAACAGGAATGGCCACACATGGACTGACATTTGGTAGAATTTTGATCCATCCATGGCCAGTTTTATGCTCACCCGCCCTTACTCTTTGCCAGAGCCACTGCTGCAGACTCTCCTTGCAGGACTGCCTATATCCCAATTACTATGGAAAGGCTATAATAGACAGTCTCTCCATAGGAATGAAAGCAAACACAGTGGAGATTTGATAGGAGCAATGACAAGCATGTATACAACTTGGGGGGTGCTCACTTAAAGTGTTACTAAACACACCACAGTATAATCAGTCTGCAAATGCAGTAAAGCATGTTTGTTATATTCACTGTCGAAACTAAGGGGTTAATCCTGCACATTGTGTAAAAAGGCTGTGTGATCCTGTCTTCTCTTATCATCTCCTTATTCCACAGTCTCCAATCCATCTCTGGAGCCTTGGGGGCACTCTGCACATGCTCAGTTTGGTGTGTATTGCTAGAGTTTTATTTTGGGAGGGTGCATGTGATCAGCACGGGGCCAATCAGCACTGTCCAGACAGAGGGTAAGGAGTCGTGCAGCCTCATAGGACAATCAGAGAAGAATGAAAACTCCTCCTACAAGCTTTAACCAGTGCTTGGCCGGACACTGATAGAAGTTACAATACTGCTGGTGAGAAAAGGTATTTACCAGTTTATACTGTATGTTCTGTGTACTGTGGGAGTCCAGGCATTGTGAATGTAGGGTCCTGGTTTTAGTAACACTTTAAAGGACAGCTACACCAAAGTACATTTACCCATTTAAAAACTTTTCCTTTTTGTAATAATTTTTTCATTTAATTGCCTTTTCTGTATCTGTTTTCCAAAGCAAAAATACTTCCTGCCCTGTCCGGTCCGATCAGCAGGGAACTGAATAGAGGCCCTGCTGAATCATAGCAGACATGAACAGATGTCAGTTTTGTGACATTCATGTCATTTTTATATTTATAAACTGGATCTTTTTCGACCTATATTAGGTCTAAGGGTACACAGATGTAAATGGATTTGTATCCATTTGCATTAAACTACCTCAGTTCTGCCACTTTTAGGTCAGAAAAGAGTGCAGATCTTTAAAAACAAATAAAAATTCTGGACCTGAACTGATTTGGAGGTAATCAATGTAAACAGGCACAAGACCGTTTACATCAGGCCGCTCATAGCCTAACATTCAGCTTCTGACCAGGTCTGCCTGAAAATGTGACAAGTGGACCTGATGGGACCTCCCTTGGGAAGGGGGACTAAAATGTGTGAAAACACAGGGGGAGATTTACTAAAGCTAGAGCACACAGAACCTGGGATAGCTGTGCATGGTGACCAATCAGCTTCTAACTTCAGCTTGTTCAAATAAACTTTATCTCACGTTCACATTGGTCCGATTTGACATGCCAAATCGCATGTCAAATCGGAGCCAATTGCGGGCAATGGCACTGTCTGAATCGCTGCAACGCTGACTTTGCAGCGATGCACCGATTTCCAAAAGTAGTTTCTGCACTGCTTTTGCCAATTTCAGAGGGCGATTTCAATAGACATCTGTGCAGGAACCTGCAAAGATGTCTGTGAAATCGCCCCCGAAGTCGGACTGAAAATGCCGGTTTGAAATCGTGCAAGTTCGACTGAACTCACATGATTTCAAACCCTATGTAGAAAAAAGTTTTTGTGGAAGATAAAGAATCCTCCATAAGGAAAGAGATCAACTATGGACACCAACGAGGTAAATTGCAAAAATGTTATAACTTTATTAGGCACTTCTAAGAAAATGTATAAGTGAAAAGATGTGGCACAACAATGTACAATAAAAAGATTAAAAACAAACAGTATGTAATGGACAAGCTCTGAGGAAACTGGCGTCTTGCCAGTGAAACGCGTCAACGTTTCGTCACCTGCTCGCAGTTAATGGACTTTGTACCGCTGTAACGTCTGGACTCCATCACGGCTGCCTCCTCCTCGCTCCCCCGCCTCCAACCCCTCACGCTAGGCGTGACGTCAGGCCGTGTCCGACGAGCCTGGGCTTCAAACAAGGAAGTACATAGTGAGAGAGCGGTGAGGGAGAGCTCACCACGAGGAACGCTGATACCGGCATATCCGGTCATATCAACACAAAGGTACAGACATCCCCGGACCATTCCTACGGTCTGCATCTATGACATCTGCATGGTAACTAGAAGATCTACCTTTCACCTCTTATTATTTTTTGCATACACCATTTATGGCTTTGTCTGGAACCAGTTACCGGATTAAAGGTTGACTTTTTTGTCTCCCGCTTCTGACATCCATCCCTCTGCCCATTTGACAAGTTTTGTTCAAGCATCAGTTCTCCCCCAACTGGGGCACCTGCCTGCAGTTTAATCATCTATTATGATGTCCTGTGCAATTTGAGACTATGCTAGACCTTACCCCTCCATCTTTTTACTTCAGTCATTGAATTGGCATTTCGGGACAGTGCAATACCCAGCTTTCTCAGCCACCATAGATCTTCTTGTGTATTCTGACCAGCCTTTTGCAGCAACCCGGGTTGTTGTTTGTCCATTACATACTGTTTGTTTTTAATCTTTTTATTGTACATTGTTGTGCCACATCTTTTCACTTATACATTTTCTTAGATCGGCATAAGTGCCTAATAAAGTTATTACATTTTTGCAATTTACCTCGTTGGTGTCCATAGTTGATCTCTTTCCTTGTGGAGGATTCTCTATCTTCCACAAAAACTTTTTTCTACATAATCATTGTGTCTGATCAACGGTCACTCTGTAGAGGAATGTATCCTTTTTTGCATTTTCTACTTTAACCACTTTACCACCGGAGGATTTTCCTGCTAAAAGACCAGGGGGTTATTTGCGATTTTTTACTGCGTGATTTTAACGGACAATTGCGCGGTGGTGCGACGCTGTACCTAAACGAATTTCACGTCCTTTTTTTCCCACAAACAGAGCTTTCTTTTGGTGGTATTTGATCACCTGTGCGATTTTTTGATCACGCGCTATAAACAAAAAAAGAGCGTAATTTTTGCAAAAATAACAATATTTTTCACTTTTTTTTATATGAAATTCCCCCCCAAAAAAATGTAAAAATCAAAATTTTTTAACATTTTCGGCCAATTTGTTTTACGCTACCTATGTTTGGTAAAAAAAATCGCAAAAAGCGTATTTTGATTGGTTTGCGCAAAAGTTATCGCGTTTACTAACAAAGGGAAAGATTTTTGTCATTTTTGGTGTTTTTTTTTTTAACGAGTAATGGCGGCGATCTGCGATTTTTTTTGCGGTACTGCGACATTGCGGCGGACAGATCGGACCCTTGACTGACATTTTTGACACTTTTGGGGGTACCAGTGACATTACTGCAGTAATCAGTGCTATATATATGCACTGTTACTGCAAAAATGACACTGGCAGGGAAGGGGTTAACTGTATTGGACAGGGAGGGGTTAAGTGTGTCCTAGGGGCATGATTCTAACTGTAGTGGGACATGGCTATTGGTGTAAAAACAAAGATCAACGGTTCTACATAGTAGAACCGTCTGATCTTCATTTTTACACAGGGGAGAATGACAGGCGGCTTGTTTACATAAGCCGCTCTGTCTTTCTCCCGCTGTACCGGCGATCGTAGTGTGACCGGCGGACATCGGGTCCACCAGTCACACTCCCGCACTCCTCCGTGAACGAGCCAAGGCGGGCGCGCTATTGGCTCTAGAAGGAGTGACAGGCGAGCGACGTAGACCTACGTCACTCTGCCTGGCCGGGCCGACTGCCGCAGTAAATATACTGTGAGCAGTCGGCAAGTGGTTATATATAATATATTTAATCACTAATGGCCGTATATGGGAACACACTTTAGGTTTTTTCATGATTTCAAACCCGCCTCAGTGTGAACCCAGACTTAACAACAAAACCTAGAAGCTGATTGGTTACTATGCACAGCTGCACAAGATTCTCCGTGACCAGTTTTAGTAAATCCCCCCCAATGTGTAGCCATTTGTTCAGAGGTTAAGGCCCCTTTCACACTAATGCGACCTAAAAGTCGTGCGATTTTACAGTGATTTTTTTGCCGCGATTTTACCGTGATTTTGACTGGACTTGAAGCAATGCCTATGTCTTTGGACCTCAAAACGCATTAAAATTGTTCCAAAGTAGTGCAGCGACTACTTTGAAGTCATTGTGACTTGAAGTCGTACAGATATGAATGGTACTCATTGAAAATCATGGAGTACGCATTGTCATGCAACTTTGAAGTCGCACACGTGTGAAAGAGGCCTAAAAGATGCAAACCTAAAAAAAAAAAATAAATAAAAAATATCTGATTATTAAAAAAAAAAGAAGATGCAAACCATCTAGTCCTGTACTTGCCCACCTGCCTTATATGACTGATTATGTCCCCAAGTGCTGCAAATAGACTACAAATGCAAGAGAGAGAAGAGAGTAAAAAAAAAAAAAAAGGTTCTTTTTTGACTGGAGTAACATGAATGTTATCAAGTATTTATACTTCCTGGCTGCTTTAAATACAGATATAAATGAGCCCTGAGAAAAGTTCATGGATGAGAAGCCGGGAATTACCAGACAAGCCTGAAAACATTAATCAAACAATCTTCAGGAAAAAAAAAGATATAACCGCACTAAACGTAACACGTGGAGACAAGCTGAGGGCAAGAAAGGAACAATTTAGCATGACTAACCCTTATGACTCCGCTACGCCAAACGCCATGACAGTGGTATTATAATATTTACTTTTCGATATGCTTTTATCTTTATGTAGATATTGTGTCAAGAAGCCATATTTAAAGATGTTGCAGGAGATGGAGAACAGTTGTTTAATAAACCTGAATGTTGTACATGATTCCCCGGCTTGTTTATTCGATCTGTATAAACATGTACAGTTACAGTAATGCTCACCCCCCTGGCGCTAGGTAAAATATATACCTTTATTTTACAATTACCTCCTCCCCCTCAAGTTTTCAGACTGTTTAAACACAACCTCCCAGCTGCAGTCTTGCACATTAAGGCTCCGTTCACATGTCAGCGTTTGGATCGCGGGCAGAACCGCCGCGGTTCCGCCCGCGATCCGGAGATTTATTGCAAATCGCGGGACGCCTAGCGTTGCCCGTTGATTTGCAATAGCCCCCCAAACGCCGAGCGATGTTGCCGCGATTTCCGCCTGCCGAATCGCGGCAACATCGCGCAAACAAAATCGCGGGACGCAATACGCTCCAAAGAAGCTCTTGTACTTCTTTGGAGCGTATTGCGTCCCGCGATTTTGTTTGCGCGATGTTGCCGCGATTCGGCAGGCGGAAATCGCGGCAACATCGCTCGGCGTTTGGGGGGCTATTGCAAATCAACGGGCAATGCTAGGCGTCCCGCGATTTGCAATAATCTCCGGATCGCGGGCGGAACCGCGGCGGTTCTGCCCGCGATCCAAACGCTGACATGTGAATGCAGCCTAACACTTCCACTTCTTTTGTGGAATGGTGAACCACATATGGTGCATGCGGAAAGTATTCACAGCGCTTCACTTTTTCCACATTTTGTTATGTTACGGCCTTATTCCAAAATGGATTAAATTCATTATTTTCCTCAAATTCTACAAACAATACTCCATAATGACAACATGAAAAGTTTGAAATCTTTGCAAATTTATATAAGAAACGAAAAAAAAAAAAAACATAAGAATTCACAGCCTTTGCTCAATACTTTGTTGAAGCACCTTTGGCACCAATTACAGCCTCAAGTCTTTTTGAGTATGATGCTACAAGCTTGGCACTAGACATATGCCGGTTTTCGGTAATTCGATATATTGCGGTATTGCATAGCCACGGTATTGTTATTGTGGCATTTTTAAAATACCGAGTTTCTCTGTTCCTGGGTCTGACTTGTGAATTGATACATTTCAGTGAGCTGGATGACTCATTCACTCACACAGCTCTCCCAGTAACTATAAACAAAAATGTTTACATTGTATCTTTTCCTTCCCTCTGCCAGGGAGAAAGGAAGTTTAACCTCTTAACCACTTAAGCCCCGGAAGATTTTACCCCCATTCCGGTATTTGATCACCTGTGCGATTTTTTGATCACGCGCTATAAACAAAAAAAGAGCGTCAATTTTGCAAAAATAACAATATTTTTCACATTTTTTTATATGAAATTCCCCCAAAAAAAATGTAAAAATCAAAATTTTTTAACATTTTCGGCCAATTTGTTTTATGCTACCTATGTTTGGTAAAAAAAATCGCAAAAAGCATATTTTGATTGGTTTGCGCAAAAGTTATCGCGTTTACTAACAAAGGGAAAGATTTTTGTCATTTTTGTTGTTTTTTTTTTTAACGTGTAATGGCGGCGATCTGCGATTTTTTTTGCGGTACTGCGACATTGGGGCGGACAGATCGGACCCTTGACTGACATTTTTGACACTTTTGGGGTTACCAGTGACATTTCTACAGTAATCAGTGCTATATATATGCACTGTTACTGTAAAAATACACTGGTAGTGAAGGGGTTAACTTTATTTGGGAGGGAGGGGCTGTGTGTGTCCCTAGGGGCGTGCTTTCTACTGTGATTGGCTGTGGCTTCAGCTGTAAGGACACTGATCAACGGATCAGTGATCCGTTGATCAGTGTCTTTGCAGCGAGGAGAATGACAGGCAGCTTGTTTACACAAGCTGCCTGACATTCTCCCTCTCCCCCGCCGATCGCCGAGTGGCCCGGCGGACATCGGGTCCGCTGGTCACACACGCGGGGGGGGTCCGTGACCACGCGGGAGCGGGAGCGCGCCTCCGGGGGCGCGCGCTCGCTCCCTAGACCCTCACAAGCAAGCAACGTAGACCTACGTTAGTTTGCCTGTGAGGGGCTGACCGCCGACGTAGATAGTCGTGCGGCGGTCGGCAAGTGGTTAAAGACTGGACCTTTTTCTGACAATTGTTGCTTGCAAGTTAAAATCAGTTTTTTTTTGCTAGAAAAGTACTTAGAACCCCCAAACATTTTATATATTTTTTTAGCAGAGACCCTACAGAAAAAAATGGCGATTGTTGTAATATTTTATGTCACACTGTATTTGCGCAGCAGTCTTTCAAACGCAATTAATAGACTTTAATGAATAAAAAAAAAAAAAAACGTAACAGTAAGTTATCCCAATTTTTTTTTGTTACACAGAGAATCATGAGAGAATCGTGATCTTTATTCCAAGCTAAAAAATCGTGATTCTCATTTTGGCCAGAATCGTGCAGCTCTAATATTATATATATATATATATATATATATATATATATATACATACATATACATACATATACATATACACACACACGCATAGCAGCCCACATTACATTATTATATAGCCATCAAGCAGTGTCTGGCCTACCTGGTGATGACTGGTCCTGGCGCTCTGATCCGATGGCCTGGTCTTTAAAGGGGCAAATCCTTGCGATCCAGAAGTGGTTAAACCTGCAGGAGGACCGGTGTTTTTATCTATTAATGACTTTACTATTGCTTTAGGCCTGGTTCACATGTATGCGGGT
Organism: Pelophylax lessonae; assembly: GCF_965119305.1. Taxonomy (NCBI): domain Eukaryota; kingdom Metazoa; phylum Chordata; class Amphibia; order Anura; family Ranidae; genus Pelophylax; species Pelophylax lessonae. The sequence continues at coordinate 450,963,736 of NC_138772.1, forward strand.
TGGCGGTTAACATGTATGCGGGTTGGCGGTTCACATGTATGCGGGTTGGTGGTTCACATGTATGCGGGTTGGGGGCCCACATTTGCACAGGCCTAGCAGCCCATTGATGTGAATGGGCGTTTTCAGCTGAAAAAAGGTGCATGCAGAATTTAAAAAAATGCAGTGGCCATGAAATCCATCCTTCTTTTGCACCATGCGACTTACCTGCCGTTGCTGCACACGCAAACTGTTTTTAAATGCCGTGCCCACGTATACAAAAAATGCAGAAAGCTTGCCAGAGCAGGAACTGCAGGTTAGTCGCATGGTGCAAAAGCAGGATGGATTTCAAGGCCACTGAATTTTAAAAAAATGCTGCATGCACCTTTTTTTCTGCGGAAAATGAGGGCATAGCAGCCCGTTCAAATCAATGGGCTGCTATGCCTGTGCAAATGTGGGCTGCCAACCCGCATACATGTGAACCGCCAACCCGCATACATGTGAACCAGGCCTAAAGCAATAGTAAAGTAATTTATAAACAACACCTCCTTCAGGTTTAACCACTTCTTGACCACAAGGATTTGCCCCCTTAATGACCAGGCCATCGGATCGGAGCCGAGCGCCAGGACCAGTTATCACCAGTTAGGCCAGACACTGCTTGATGACCTATTTTAGGCCTGGTTCAGAGTCTGTACTGACTGACTATATAATAATGTGCATAAGTGAACCAAAGCCCCTAAATTCAGCAATGAAATTCAAGTGAGGTAGAAATTTAATAATTTAAATTTAATAACAGAATACCGTGATAATACCGTATACCGTGGCAAAACCTTAATCAATTAATCGCAGCATGAAAATCTGATACCGTCACAAGCCTACTTGGCACACCTATTTTTGGGCAGTTTCTCCCATTCTTCTTTGCAAGACCTCTTAAGCTCCATCAGGTTGGATGGGGAACGTTTGTGTACAGCCATTTTCAGATTTCTCCAGGGTTGTGCAATCAGATTCAAGTCTGGGCTCTGGTTGGGCCACTCAAGGACATTCACAGAGTTGTCCCGTAGCCACTCCTTTGTTATCTTGGCTGTATGTTTAACCACTTGCCGACCGCCGCACGACTATCTACGTCGGCGGTCAGCCCCTCACAGGCAAACTAACGTAGGGCTACGTTGTTTGCTTGTGAGGGTCTAGGGAGCGAGCGCGCGCCCCCCGGGGCGCGCTCCCGCTCCCGCGTGGTCACGGACCCCCCCGCGCGTGTGACCAGCGGACCCGATGTCCGCCGGTCACTCGGCGATCGTCGGGGGAGAGGGAGAATGTCAGGCAGCCTGTGTAAACAAACTGCCTGTCATTCTCCTCGCTGCAAAGACACTGATAAAACGGATCTGGTATGTAGATCCGTTGATCAGTGTCCTTACAGCTAGAGCCACAGCCAATCACAGTAGAAACCACGCCCCTAGGGACACACACAGCCCCTCCCTTCCAAATAAAGTTAACCCCTTCACTACCAGTGTATTTTTACAGTAACAGTGCATATGTATAGCACTGATTACTGTAGAAATGTCACTGGTAACCCCAAAAGTGTCAAAAATGTCAGTCAAGGGTCCGATCTGTCCGCCGCAATGTCGCAGTACCGCAAAAAAAATCGCAGATCGCCGCCATTACGCGTTAAAAAAAAAAACAACAAAAATGACAAAAATCTTTCCCTTTGTTAGTAAACGCGATAACTTTTGCGCAAACCAATCAAAATACGCTTTTTGCGATTTTTTTTACCAAACATAGGTAGCATAAAATAAATTGGCCGAAAATTTTTAAAAATTTTGATTTTTACATTTTTTTTGGGGGGAATTTCATATAAAAAAATGTGAAAAATATTGCTATTTTTGCAAAATTGACGCTCTTTTTTTGTTTATAGCGCGTGATCAAAAAATCGCACAGGTGATCAAATACCACCAAAAGAAAGCTCTGTTTGTGGGAAAAAAAGGACGTCAAATTCGTTTAGGTACAGCGTCGCACGACCGCGCAATTGTGCGTTAAATTCACGCAGTGCCGAATCGCAAAATACCCCCTGGTCGGAATGGGGGTAAAATCTTCCGGGGCTTAAGTGGTTAAGGTCATTGTCCTGTTGGGCCATGAACCTTTACCCCAGTCTGAGGTTCAGAGCACTTTGGAGCATGTTTTCATCAAGGATGTCTCTGTACATTGCTGCTTTTCTCTTTCCCTCAATCCTGACTAGTCTCCCAGCTCCTGCCGCTAAAAAACATCCCCACAGCATGATACTGCCACCACCGTGCTTCACTGTTGGGAGGGTATTGGCCAGTTAATAAGCAGTGCCTGGTTTCCTCCAGACATGACACTTGCCATTCAGGTCAAAGAGTTCAATCTTTGTTTCAACAGACCAGAGAATTTTGTTTCTCATGGTCTGAGAGTCCTTCAGGTGCCTTTTAGCTAACTCCAGGTGGGCTGTCATCTGCCTTTTACTGAGGAGTGGCTTCCATCTGGCCACTCCACCATACAGCCCTGATTGGTAGAGTGCTACAGAGATGGTTGTTCTTCTGGAAGGTTGTCCTCTCTCCACAGAGAAACACTGGAGCTCTGTCACAGTGACCATAGGGTTCTTGGTCAACTCCCTGACTAAGGCCAATCTCCCCCGATCGCTCAGTTTGGCCTGGCGGCCCAGTCTAGGAAGAGTCCTGGTGGTTTCAAACTTCTTCTATTTACAGATGATGGAGGCCACTGTGCTCATTGGGACCTTCAAAGCTGCAGAAATTTTTCTGCACCCTTCTCCAGATCTGTGCCTCGTTACAATCCTGTCCTGGAGGTCTACAGGCTATTTCTTGGACTTCATGGCTTGGTTTGTGCTCTGACATGCACTGTTAACTGTGGGACCTTAAATAGACAGGTGTGTGCCTTTTCCAAATCAAGTCCAATCAACTGAATTTACCACAGGTGGCACTCAAGTGACAATCAAGTTGAAGGAACATCTCAAGAACGATCAGCGGAAACAGGATGCACCTGACCCTAATTTTGAGTGCCATGGCAAAGGTTGTGAATACTAATGTACATGTGATTTTTATGCTTATTATTTTTATTAAATTTGCAAGGATTTCAAACTTCTTTCATGTTGTCATTATGGGCTATTGTTTGTAGATTTTTTAGGAAAATAATGAATATAATCCATTTTTGAATAAGGCTGTAACATAACAAAATGTGGAAAAAGTGAAGTGCTGCGAATGCTTTCCAGATGCACTGCATGCCATTTAAAATCACAATGGGCCTCATCTATGGATGGTTTTAAAAAAAGAGTTATATGGTCAGATTGTAATGTTTGTATGGTGACTCTGAGCCACTCATCGCTACACACAACAATCAAAGATTATGTTTTTGTTTTGACAAACTGCACTTGGATGAAGAAATGAAAACTGATTGAAAGCTATGAGCAAAGCTGGCTGTGAACCAATCAATCTCAAAGATATGTTCCAAATATTACTGAAAATTATTTTTGTTGCCCATGACAACCCGAGTGTCTCTTTCAGGCTTCATGTACTTTACGAGAGGCAGAACTGATAGCCAAAGAACAGTTTTAGGTTATAAATAAATAATAAAGTACGGTATATGTTTCTTAAGGCAACCAGTTTTTCCCTAACATGTTTCAAGGCCAGTTATGATACGATTTATAACCCAATGTTGATTCACAAAGCTTTAAAGTATTACCTCAAACTAAAAATGTGTTGGATCACTTATGGGATCTTTGTTGTGGTTGCTGAGCTAGCAAGGTCAACAGCGCCCCCCACCAGCCCCACCGCGGTTCAACAATGGTGCTTAGACTCTATAATTAGTTGTGAGTGACAACACACACAAAGGAGCACTCATCTCTAGCTGCTCTTTTAGAGCTCGCTTAATGACCGATATCTCTTCCTCTAAGAACATCTTAGGCTCTGCCATCTTGCAGACCTTTGCAGCTCTTCCTTGTACATCCAAGGCACTTGTGTCCAGTGCATGCTGCCACTTACAACAACACAAGCCGCCAGCTAGTACTCTAGTCTCTCTCCCCAGAAAGTGGGTGAGTCTGAGTTCAGTTGTCTGTTCTTGAGTGTGCAAGGAGGAGATACTGGCTGGCAAGCAGGTTCTGTTGGGAAATGTTTCCAAAACCTCACCCAGGTGGCTGCCTACCACCAGAGCAACTACATCCAGGTGATAGCTGTCTGATTCAGGTCTACTGGCTGACAGAAGAGAAAGGGCACCCCCCAACAGATACACAATATCCAGTTCAACAAGAATAATTGAGTGGAGGAAACTGGCTACAGTGCTGTGCTGTAGCTCCTACAGACCGTAAATCGGGTTTCAGCCTGGGTGGAGCTGACACCCAGCACAAAACAAACTTAAATATGTACTTTTATTGCATAAGGTTGCCATGGATTAGAATCGGACTAACTGCTGCATGTTTTCACAGGGGATTCCAAAACAATTTTCAAGTTCTGGTAACATTTCTTTAATTTTAGCTTTTAGTCGATATTTTAGCCATGTGTCTATAGGCTTCAAATCCCATTAACAATGTACTGTCCCTGCTTAGGAAAATACCTGGCGATTCCAATTATAGGGGGGCATGTGAATGTGGTAGTGCCTGGGTCTAGTAGCCAGATACTTGACCTGAACACTGTCACATGATGCAGGGGGTAAAAGCTCTACTTACCCAAGCCCCAACAAAGGTCACACTTCAGATATCAGTGCCAGTTGCAGTGGAGGCAGAAGCTGAGAGGCAACTTTGGTAAAGTGAGTATAATTGGAGAGGGACCTTTACAAACACACCATCATTTTGCACAGCATGGGCAAGTATCATTTGAATAATATATTTACAACTTAAAACAGAACCCAGAAGTTCCTCTTTAAGTACTCCTCCCCCCCTCCGCTGCCACATTTGGCATGTCATTTTTTTTTTTTGGGGGGGGGGGGGGTGGATTGGGTACCTAGTTTTAACAGATACCCGCTCCCACTTCTGCACAGATAGCCTAGGCCCTAGGCAATCCAAGCAGAAGTTCTCCTCTCCCTCCCCACAGTCTTCTGGGTCACAGGTCCCAAAAGACTGCAGGGTCATTCACAAAGCACAGCGCAGCTTGTGTAAGCACAGTGGGCAACCGACTGTAAACCCACAAGCAGTATGGCCATCTGCCCACAGCTATTATGCCAGTGACGGTAACCGCCAGGCTTGTGAAGAACTAGCCCAGGTGAGGACAGCGCTGGGCCCCTGGAAAGGTAAGTGTCTTTTTATTAAAAGTCAGCAGATACAGAGAAACTGCTATTATAGAAATATAGTACTACCAGTGCTAAGTCTTGCATGTTCCAGGGCAGTTATCATCATCATTGCTTTTTTACTTAGTGATTCGCTGACACAGAACAAGTGCATCATGCAGAGGCCCAAAACGTAAGTCCCCAACTCAGTACATAGTGAGAATGAGATTGACAGACCCGCTGCTTGCACATGTAAAAGCACCAGCCGTGGCATCTCCCATATTTATATCCTGAAAGGTTCTCTTTAAATGTACTTAGCTTCTCCATTCTAAATATGTTTGTCTTTTAATGCTGGAAGTGTGTTTCTTGCTGGACAGATGCTCCAAATATCTTGATTATGCAACAGATGCCAGTTAACTAAATTTTTACATTCTCTGATGACACTTCAACACTCTGCATATTTTTGGAATTTTATCAATTCTTCAAAGAGCTATTCCCATAGTAACCCTCCTGCATGATCACAAGGATACCAATGCAACAACCAGCCCACACACATCAATCAGATCCAAGAAATTCAGTAATGTGCATTCAGTGGAAAGGAGTTTGGTGAATTAAGTGTCATAGAGCAAGCAGCCTCTAAATAGGACTAGAAAAATGCCTGTCCCCCCTGTCTTAACTATTTTATATTTATCCTTTTTCTACATGATGGCCCATTTTGTGTCAACTGAGATCTTTTAAATATCAAGTAACTATCTACTACTTTAATGTTAATAGAATGTTTATCTCACTGAACACAATTTATATCAGCCATTCTCAACCAGGGCTCTGTAGAACTTAGGGATCCTTAAGAGGATGCTAGTGGTTCCTCAAGTCTTGGCCGACTGACTTCCCATTTCATGGTGCATGCATAGTTCCGTGGCTTGCACCACTTGAAAGAGCCAAAAGCATGACACCGATGATCTTTTAGCTGGCATTCTGAACACCACTTTAAGGTTTGGCATTTTGTCTACTGACCTCCAATGTAAGTTGTGTAGGGGTAAAAAGGTTAACAATAAATTATACATTAATCATCACAACAGAAAACATATTTAATGAGTGCAAAGTGCCAATGTTTTTGTAGTTTTGGATACTGTAGGGAAGAGTTAAAACCTCTATCTGGGTAATGTTTTACTGTCCATGTCCTGCAAGGGAGACTTCTTTTCTATTCCTATTTTGGAGATACAACAGAAATTATGGGGACATCTCCCGGTCTTATACAGTTGTCTCTATTGAAGAATTCCCCCTCATCTCTTGCTCATCCACCCAAAATTGAATAACGTTTGGCCTTTACTTACATGTTAAAAAATATTTCAACCAAACTCCCAACAGAAAACAAAATCACAATATGTCATACACCAAACATGACTAGAAGACCATTAACAATTGAATGCAATTTTCAAAGTTGCTTTCGCTAGTCGAAGTTAGTCACATTTACCTGGAATTGTTCTGTAATGCTAAAGATGAATCATAATACATTGATAATACTTGCCATTATTTTCAGTGTGAACTGTGTAGAACAGTGGTTTTCAACCAGGGTTCTGTGGAACCCTAGGGTTCATCTAGAGCAGGGGTCTTCAAACTAAGGCCCTCAGGAACTACAATTCCCATCATGCCTAGTCATGTCTGTGAATGTCAGAGTTTTACAATGCCTCATGGGATGTGTAGTTCCGCAACAGCTGGAGGGCCTTTGTTTGAGGATCCCTGCTCTAGAGGTTGCTAGGGGTTCCTTGAGCAATGAGCAATTTCTGCCTTTCAGATAAGTTCCCCCTGACACCATTGATCTTTTTAGCTATCTGGATGAAGGTAATTCTTCCCAATGTCCACAAGTGTAAAGAGCATTCATCCACTGACCATCACACTATTGTATCCTGAGTTGTAAATATAGTCATTTTTAGCAGGGTTTCCCTGAGACCTGAGAAATATTTCAAGGGTTCCTCTGTGTTAAAAAAGTTTTAAAAGGCTGGTGTAGAACATTCCTATTTATGAGGTCCAGACCTCAAACTAAACCAGGGAGAAGTCCAAACGTATTTTTGCAGCAGCTGGTATTCATGACTACATACAGTCGTAGCCAAAAATATTGGCACCTCTGCATTTCTGTCATTCAATGCACCACTTCACCCAGAAAATTGTTGCACTTACCAATGTTTAGGCATTCTCATGCTTATTTCTTTTGTTTACGTCACAAAAAAATGGAGAAACAAAAAGCCAAATCTGACACTATCATGAAAAACTCCAAAAATGGACTGGACAAAATTATTGGCACCCTCAATTTAATATTTGGTAACACAACCCTTGGAAAAAAATTAAAGGAATCTATTGCTTCCTGTAACCATCACAAAGTTTCTTACACCTCTCTACTGGAATTTTGGACCATTCTTCTTTCGCCAACTGCACCAGGTCTCTCAGATTGGAAGTTTTCCTTTTCTCAACTGCTGTTTAAAGATCTCTCCACTAATGCTCAATGGGATTTAGATCTGGACTCATTGCTGGCCATGGCCAGTTCAGTACTCTCCAGTGCTGTGTCTTAAACAAATTCTGAGTGCTTTGGGTCATTGTCCTTCTGTAAGTCCCATGACCCCTGATGGTGACCATCTTTCTGACACTGGGTCCTACATTGCACCCCAGTATTCTTTCGTTGTCTTCAGATTTCATAATGCCATGCACAGGGTCAAGACATCCAGCGGTTGAAGCAGCAAAGCAACCCCAAAACATCAGTGAACCTCCAAGAAATAAACAGAGGGCATACAGGCCTAGTGCATTATCCTTAGTATAAAAAAGCTTTTATTGTATAAGAAAGGTACTCACAAACAAGAGCTTGATAAAGGCATATCACATTGGATTGGCTGTAGTGCCCACAGTATCACATCATGGATAAAAAAGGCCACAGAAACTTCTGATGTGTTTCAAGGTCCTGCCTCTTCTTCAGAGCCAACTAAACTGTATCTTTGCTCTTCAACTTATACCATCACACTAGCAAGAGGCAGGGGAGTAGTCCAGGCCCTGGCCCGCCCCTATGGGGCGTACACTACTAGGTTGTCAGGTGACTCTCCTCTGCCTCCATCCAGTGAATATTTACAGACCCAGTGAGAGAACAAGTTACATAAGTATATATGTGTACATACATTACTACATTAAGAACCTGACTGTAAAATACACGACATTTGCAATATTAAAAGTTCCTGACATTTGCAATGTTAAAATCGCTCATTGATAGTTGATACTTTCCATAAGGGACCAGGGGTAAGTATTTCCCCCACAAGTAAACATATTATACCCTTTCTAGCCTCCATTGGTGGTGTTGGGCCAGACTGGGAAGGAGGTTATCTGGCTTACTGGCACTATGAGGAAAGACTACAGGGCAAAGGGGATGCCCCTCCGATTCTTCCTATCCCTGCATGGATTCCCAACTGGCTGGAACGCACGCAAAGGCCACAACAGGAAACTCTGGCCGCGTCCTGCGTTCTATTTACGTCACTTCCGGGTACCGCCAGACGCCATTACCGCCCTGGCCGGTTCCGGAAGTACATTCTGAAGATGCATTCCAAGCTGGAACGCGTAAGTCACATCGCCAGGGAGGTGCGGTAGTGGCATCCTCTCCTACCCTAGCTTACTCAGGAACTAAACTGACTGTATTCCTTTCCTATATATATTTGTATATTGCTATTATTATTGTTTTTAGGAGAATTTTGCAGTGTTTTAACTAAGGTTATTTTATACACACACTGTGTGCATAGGGATAGGAATGTCGCTTTAAGATATCTGTTCTGTCCCCCATTGTGATGGATATGTTTGTCCCCCCCCCCCCCATTTTTCTCATAGGGTACACTGGAGTATCGCCTTTTGTAATTCTTTTAAAAGAAGAGACAATGGCACGATGGTAATTCTGCACCCTGGTGTGGAATGAGACAGTTAGTGTAATCCCTGAGTAAGTTAGGGTAGGAGAGGATGTCACTACCGCACACATCCATGATGTGATACTGTGGGCACTACAGCCACTCCAATGTGATATGCCTTTATCATGCACTTGTTTGTGAGTACCTTTCTTATACAATAAAAGCTTTTTTATACTAAGGATAATGCACTTGGCTGGTGCGCCCTCTGTTTATTTCTCAATTTCAGTTACCCAGACATCCCTAGTCTTGTGAGGGCAGCAAGGCGGTATCTTTCTGATTTAGCCTTGATGGAGATTCTAGCGAAGGATAATTCACTGATTTTTTGAATCAGTGAACCTCCACCATTTTTGAGTGTATTCCTTTCTTTAAAGGCCTCTTTTTTCCCTGAAATGATGGGCTTTAACAAAAAGCTGTAATTTTGTTTCGTCTGTAAACAGCACATACTCCCAAAATTATTTTAGCTTCCTCAGATAAGTTTTGGCAAACGCTTTCATCAATTTTCCCTTTCGTCTATGTCCAGGGAGATTAGCTACAGTGCCATGGGATGTAAACTTCTTGACAATGTTGCGCACAGTGGACACAGGAATATTAAGATCTCTGGAGATGGACACACAGAGACACATGAGACGCACATCAGAAAGGTTGAGTCAATTTTTCACCGCTTTAACTGGTTGCCGGTGTGTTTCTATATTGTCATCACCTGCAAATTGGTACAGGGTTTAATTACAAATTAAAGGAGCATTACAACCTCGGAATGCAATAATTTATTACAATTTTTTGAAGGTACCAATCATGTTGTCCAGTCCATTTTTGGAGTTTGATGAGGAATGTGGCAGATTTGGCTTTTTGTTTCTCCACATTTTTTATGTCATACCAACACAAACAAAAGAAATAAACATGAGAATGCCTAAACATTCGTAATTGCAACAATTTCCTGGGTGAAGTGGTGCATTATCTGCAGGGGTGTCAAACTTTTTGGGCATGACTGTAAATGTGTACACATTACACAATTCCATTGAAGTTAGTAAAATAAATGTTACATCACATAAACAGACATGGTCAATGTGTGGCAAATGGGGAGCACAGTTTCTGCACTGAGAAGCTTAGTGTGCCCATACAAAGAGAACCATGAGAGAGAGAGAGAGAAAGCCAATCAAAACACCATGGAACGTGTTCTCAAGGTACGACTTGCATTTGACTTAAAAGTCTCAATTTTAATTGAATTGGATAGACTGGATTTAAAACAGAACATTGCTGCAGGCACTGAGGATTTCTAGCTAGGCGGAAAATAAAAAAAAGTTTGAGCCTATCAATGCTCCAAGATATACACAGCAACATACTTCCAGGACAGAAAATGAAACACACAAGACCCATTTCAAGAGGCAGATTAAGACAGAATGAGGCTCCAGGCAACAAAGCATCTATGGCCCATCATCCCTTTGACTGGCATGCATAAGGACTGCAAAAGGCACAAAGTAACCCCATCTACATGGCCTGACCTATCAACCCAACTTTCCTCCCTTGTGAAGTGACAAAGTGACATCCACTAGGCCAGGGATCCTCAAACTACGGCCCTCCAGCTGTTGCAGAACTACACATCCCACGAGGCATTGTAAAACTCTGACATTCACAGACATGACTAGGCATGATGGGAATTGTAGTTCCCAAACAACTTGAAGGCCACAGTTTGAGGACCCCTGCACTAGGCCCTTAGCTCCTGCCTAGGTTGCCCTGTGGGTGATTTTGGCTTACACCACAACCTCCCCTGAATCTCTATTACAGATTTTACAAGACCTGGATGTATACCCTGTCCTTATGCTACTAGCCTTAGTAAAGAGATAGGAAAGTACATTTACTTGGGGTTTTTTTTACATTTCTTTAGTGGCTTCCTGGTTTCTGGCCCAGGCCAAAATCATGTCATACATCCCAGGAGTCTTTATGGGCATTTTTCATCTCAGCTAAGCACACACTCCTGATTGCATGCCTAAGGTAAGGGTAGATGGATGTCAGGAAGTAAATGCTACATGAATCGTCTGCCCTTATTCAAGATGACCATAGCTAGAAATGCTAGGGGGGTGTTTCTTAAAGTGATTTCTCAACAAAATAAAGCATGGAGACATGGATGATAAATGGATGAGTTTGCTTTGCATATTCAAAATGAATTAAAGTAGACTTTCACCCAAAACCTAACTAACTCTAAACCTACTCAAAGCCACATTCTAAAACTAATCTATCTATCTCGCCCTGTAAAAAAGAAATCGCTACACATACCTTTTCTGCAGCCAATCCGGTCTTCAGCAGCAGATGCTGTGTGCAGGAGAGAACCGACAACGGCTGGGAAATTCCTGGAAAGTGACGTCATTCATAGAGTCTCAATGCGGCTTCTATTGTCGCTTGCCTCTCCTGCACACCCCTACACACTGAAGCTGCCTCTCATGCACACCCCTACACACTGAAGCTGCCACTGACAGCTCACGGTGGGACTGGAACGGCTGCTGAACAGGTAAGTATAGTTAGGTGTTGGCTGAACTTCTACTTTAAATACTGTTTTCTGGTTGTGGTGCTCAGATACAGTCAAAGAATATGCTACCCCAACATTTCATATTCCTAATATAAAGCCTGTTGTACCATGTACTTGTGGTAAAAAGTATCCTGTTCTCTGTATTGCTTCCTTTGTGTGAAATACCCAGTGATCCTGCCAGTCTCTCTGCTGTCCTATTTCAAACTGACCCCGTTAGGCATAAAAGCACATCCATCCCAGTGTGGTCAGGTTTCTGGCCATGTTGGGAGAACATACTGCCTGTCCTCCAATGGTCAGATTTCTGCTTACAGCCATCCACTAGGAAGATTAGTGTGATGTTGTTTCTACGCCCCCACTTCTTTAAGCCCCTTATGCAGCTGAGAACACAGACTATTTGATCACCTATATATATAAAAAAAAAAAAGAAAAACAACGTATTTATACACTAATGTGTTGCCTTTTATTTCAATTTTAAATTAAGTAGATGTGTTACAAGGGGAGGGTTTACATATACAGTACTTTTTTTTGTATGCAAGTTCTGCTTTAAAACATGTGGATCTATATTTTTATGCTTTTTTTTTTTTTTTTTAGTTTCTTGGGAATGTACATATATTTGGTGTCCTAATATGTACTTCGAAAAAGCTACTACAGGAAGTGAAAACTTTCCCAGTACAAAATATGATTAGCTGGCACTTGTGTCACTTCAGGTAATGTAGCATTCAGTCATGAAGACGAGTCCTGCGGATGACACTAGTACCAGCATGCCTCAGTCATCTGAGTCATCCCCAGTTTAGGGACACAAGTTTTTTGTCTGAATAGTGAAACACTGCACATTGTGGGATTGAGCGCACTGATTTCTTCCAACAGACTTCTAATTGTAACTCCATGAGAACAGCTGCATTTATAGGAAATGAAAGCTGCATAGTCTTGTTATACAACTGGCAAACAGTTATAAAGTTTTAAGGCATATATATATATATATCTTGACAAATTTACTTTGAATCTAGAAGTCAGCTAAAAAAGTTAGCAGCCAGCTTTTTAAATCAGCTGCCCGGCACCCGGAACTGCATGTCCAGGGCTTCGGGAAATAGCAATTGCTCACGCCAGACGAAAAAAGACAGAAAATTAAAAAGATAATGTTTCGTTTCTGTTATAAAAGTTTGCAAATAAGCAATTTTTCTCTTTCACTGATTTGCACTGATGAGGCTGCACTAATGGGTACTAATAGGCTGCACTGATAGGCAGCACTGATGAGGAGGCACTGATTATCTGTATACATGTCCCCTGTCACCCTCCCTGCCCACTCTCCGGTGGTAAGGAAAGGGCACCAGATCAAGCAAGCAACCGCAACCCCAGCACACAGCTGTCAAACTGGGGAGGGAAGGTCAGAGGTTTGGTGGGCAGTGAGAGCAAGCAAGGTAAGCCCTCAGTCAGAATGGCAGGCGTACCATGCTCATCATAGCCCCACCCACTAGAGGAGAACGCCGGTTCCCACAAAGGAACGCTGTATGTATCCTGCTCCAGGAAAACCTCTTAGTCTGTGCACCTGCGCGGGCGGGGGGTGTAAACCACCGAATCCAGATCGCTGCTGCAGTGTATCCCAGACGCCAGCATGCAATTTAAAGTCACCAATGGCGACCTGTCGTCAAGCCCTGTGTGTGTATATATATATATATATATATATATATATATATATATATATATATATACACACACTGCTCAAAAAATGTAAAGGAACACTTTACAACCAGAGTATAGCATCAAGTCAAGTAAACTCCTGGGATATTGATCTGGTCATTTAGGTAGCAGAGGGGGTTGTTAATCAGTTTTAGCTGCTTTGGTGTTAATTAAATTACCAGGTGCACTAGATGGGCAACAATGAGACAACCTTCACAACATGAATAGTTTTACAGGTGGAGGCATGGATATTTTTTTCACTACTGATCTTTTCTGTTTCTCACTTGTTTTGCATTTGGCTAGGGTCAGTGTCACTAGTGGTAACATGAGGCAATACCTGGACCCTATAGAGGTTGCACAGGCAGTCCAACTCCTCCAAGATGGCACATCAATATGTGCCATTGCCACAAGGTTTTCTATGTCTCTGTGTCTCCAAGCACAGTCTCAAGAGCTTGGAGGAGATTTCAAGAGACAGGCAGTTACTCTAGGAGAGCTGTCGGGGGCCATAGAAGGTCAAACCCAGCAGGACCAGTATCTGCTCCTTTGTGCAAGAAGGAACAGGATTAGCACTGCCAGAGCCCTACAACATGACCCCTAGGCCATTGGTGTGAATGTCTCTGACCAAAAAATCAGAAACCGACTTCATGAAGGTGGCCCGAGGGCCCGACGGCCTCTAGTGGGCCCTGTGCTCACTACCTGGCTCCATGGAGCTCCATTGGCATTTGCCATTAAAGACCAGAATTGGCAGGTCTGCCACTGGCACCCTGTTCTTTTCACAGATGAAAGCAGGTTGACCCTGAGCACATGTGACAGATGTGAAAGAATCTGGAGAAGCCGAGGGGAACGGTATGCTGCCTGTAACATTGTTCAGCATGACCGGTTTGGTGGTGGGTCAGTGATGGTCTGGGGAGGCATATCAATGTAGGAACGCACAGACATCTACAGGCCTAAACAATGACACCCTGACTGACATTAGGGATGAAATCCTTGGACCCATTGTCAGACCCTACACTGGTGCAGTGGGTCCTTGGTTCCTCCTGGTGTATGACAATGCCCGGCCTCACGTGGCGAAAGTATGCAGCCAGTTCCTGGAGGATGAAGAAATTGATGCCAATGAATGGCACCCAAGCTCGCCTGACCTAAATCCACCTCTAAGACATTATGTTTCGGTCCATCCAACGCTACCAGGTTGCATCTCAGTCTGTTCAGGAGCTCAGTAATGCCCTGGTCCAAATCTGGGAGGAAATACCCCAGGACACCATCCGCCGTCTTATTAGGAGCATGCCCCAATGTTGTCAGGCATGCATACAAGCACGTGGGGGCCATACAAACTACTGAGTACCATTTTAAGTTGCTGCAATGAAATTTCAGCAAAATGGACTAGCCTGCTGCATCATTTTGTTCACTTTGATTTTTGGGGTGTCTTTGAATTCAGCCCTCTGTAGGTTAATAATTTATATTTCTATCAAATGATGTGGCATCCTTTCATTCCTAACACAATACCCAGTCCATATAAGTATAGATATACAGCATGAGATTTTTTCCCATTAAGATCCAATGTGTTTTCAAAGTGTTCCTTTATTTTTTTGAGCAGTGTATATATGCACATACACAAATACACACACACACACACAACCCCAATTCAAAAAAGTTGGGACGCTTTGCCAAATCTACATAAAAGAAGCATGCAATGGTTTGCAAATCCTATAAACCCATATAATTTACAATAGAAAATAGAAAAAATGTCAAATGTTTACACTGAGAAAATGTACCATTTTAAGACAAAATAAGGTAATTTTGAAATTGATGGCAGCAACCTGTCTCAAAAAATTTGGGACAGGGAAACCTAAAGCTAGCAAGTACAAACTCAATTCCAAAAAAGTTGGGACAGGGCCATGTCTACCATGGTGCAGCATACTCTTTAAAGAAAAATGCTGTACCAAGTTGCTGGAGTTTTGAGAGAGGAATTTTGTCTCATTCTTGCCTAAGCATATGCTGCTCTAAAACCCAAATTTTCTTTCAACATTGATGGTACCCTTCCAGATGTGCAAGCTTCCCATTCTGTACACACTAATGAACCCCCATACCATCAGAGATGCAGGCTTCAAAACAGAGCGCTAAAAAAAAAACAAAAAAAAAAAAACAGAAGGTCCCTCTCCTGTTAAGTTCGGAGAGCGCTGTGCCCAGGGTCATGGCTATCCCATCCCAAGGTAGCTGTGCGCTTGTATATCATACATTTTGGTAAATCGAGCACTCACAGGGCTTGAATGACCAAAACGTCTGTGAATTTCACCCTATCTTCCTTAGCATTATAGGCTGCAATTCCCTGAAACATTTCTTTTAATAAAACAATAGCTTTACTTTCACCACTCAAGCCCCATTAGTGATTTTCCATCTATGATCATGCCTACATATTCTGTATCTAGTCATGTACACCATCATACTACATAATTGTTGGTAAATTATAGGGTTAGCCATATACATATAGACTTCTCTCATTCAGCCCATGGGCTCAACAAGAGAAATCTAACAGATTCCTGGATGAAGGAAGCAATTTAGGAATCTCCCCAGCCACCTCTTGTACCCTAACAGCCTACACATGTCAGAATACCTTAACAGTGGCTACGTCTGATTGGATATAGTCACTGTTTAGCCACAATATTACACCTAGCTCTTTCAACAAAACACGAATGAAAAATCTACCTTTTTCTCGAACTGGGTGGTGCCAGTAGGGCCATCCACAGCTCGAACCTCATCGATTCAGCAGGAATTGGAAAAGCTTAAAGGGGATTAACAGACAATCAAATTGTGACATATGGTCAGCTTCAGGCGTGTAAACATTTACCGAATTCCCTTTTGTCTTCTTTAAGAGCCCATTCACATTAGCGCGACTTGTCAGGCGACTTGTCAGCCTGACAAGTCGCGGTATGCCGCGGTCCATTGAGTAGTACAGGACCCGTTCTAATAGGAGCGACACAAGTCGCTCCGACTTAGAAAAAGGGTCCTGTACTACTTTGGGGCGACTTGCATTGACTTCCATTATGTGAAGTCTCTGCAAGTCGCGCCGAAGTCGCGGTGCACAGAGGTGCACGCGACTTCATAGGTCTCCCCCCGAAGTCGTGTCGCCTCAATGTGAATGGGCTCTAATACAGAAGAGTTAACTTTTTAACTGTCAATAGGCATGTGCACACTTGACAGTCACAATGCGTTAAGGGGAATAAATATCGAAAAAATGACACACCATTTAAGAGGCAGAAGAATTTCAGAATTTCAGAATTGAAATTCAAATGAATTGTTCATTTTTCAAAATGAAGGAAGGCGTTTGTCTGGAATAGAGTTAGAAGTGGAGTTTGTCTTTAATCAGACAGATTCATCTATAAAACAGTGACAATTGCTTAGCTTACAGGAAGTGCTGAAGCTTGTTTTCTATAATGTTGTGAATAGATACTTAAAAGGAAGTGATAACTATAATTATGTTTATATGCTACATTAACAATTAAGCATTCAACTAATTCAGTTGTTGCAGAATAATGAAATGACTTCCCAATCGTACAACAAGCACATGGAAAGTAGGACTACAGTGGAGGACCTCCCATTCACTAATCTGATTCTAACAAATGTCTAGGGCTAAAATACAAGCATGCTGAAACCTTCAGTTTACCCTGTAATGGCATTTTGTTTTCACATCTCCATATAACAAGATGCAGGTCTCAGATTTATCCAGCGTACTTTTACATGGAAGCATTTGTGTCATCAATTATGCAGCTGCTAACAGGAACCTGTCTGCTGGGCTGTGAAAGCCGGGGCGCTCTCTGCTGCAGTAAAAAACAAGCAGGCATAATTAGTGTGTCCAAAACTAATGAATTTAGCAAAGGTCTACCTTTCCACAGGACTAGAAACTAACTTATACATTTTTCTGGCATGTTTAAAGACTAACTCCGCTTGAAACCCTTGATCTTTAAAATTATCTAACAGAATGACCATTATAATAGTCTAGAGCACC